>NC_072379.2:72162500-72462500 GCF_028885625.2 Pongo pygmaeus | reverse complement strand
ATTAACAAAACATTAATTAGGAAACTGTAGTATTGGCATAAGGACTGATGAATAGACCCATAGGGTAGAACAGGTGTCAGCAAACCGTGGCTTTGTGCCAGATCTGGCCTGCTGCCTGTTTTTGTTGGAGCAGAGCCATGCCCATTTATTTAGGTATTGTTTTTGGCTGTTTTTGTGGTACAGTGGCAGGGATGAGTAGGTATGACAGAGAGTATATGACCCAAAGCTTGAAATATCTACTATCTGACACTACAGAGAAAGCTTTCTGACCCCTACTGTAGAATACAGAGTTCAGAAATAAATAAACTCATAAATAGAAACTTGGGATTAAGATTATGTTACCACTGAGCAGCGGGTGTAGGAGTCTTTTCAATAAATACTGCTGGGTCAGTTCGATAATGACATGAAAAAAGAAATTATTCTTGATCTAAATTTAAACCATGCACAAAAATCAATTCCATCTTAATGTTAAAGTTAAGCAGATAAAGCTTCTCAAAAATAATATAGCAGATGTTCAAAATTATTTTTAAAAACTACAGATAAAAAGCAATAAGAAAAAAGTAATAAATTGATACATTGGACTTTAATAAAATTAAGATGTTCTGATGTTTAAGACTTTGTAAACTATAGGCAAGGCACACAGTGAAAGAATATATTTGCAACCCATAGAGACAACAAAAGATTCTAGTTCCTTCAAATATAAATAATATATAATACCAGTTAAAAAATAGGCAAAAGACTTGGGCAGATATTTCACAAAAGAAAATGTCCAAATGATCTGGTCACATAAAATGATGTTTCACATCATTAGTCATCAGTTAAATGCATATTTACAGAACAATAAATTGGGATGCCTAAATTAAAAAGACTCATCATTCAAAGTGTTGGAGAGGATGTAGAGCAGTGATAGCCCTTGTGCACTGCTGATCGTAGTGCAAATCAGTACAATCACTTTTAGTAGCATCTACTATAGCTGAACATGCACATACCTTATGACCCAGCGATTTTTATTACTCAATTTATACCCAGAAAAATACATAATGTTCAATGATAATGTTCATAGCAGTACAATTAGTAATAGCTTCCCACTGGAAAAAGCTGCATACTCATAAAATGAATACTATAAAATAATGAAAATATGGAATTTAAAAGGCCAGATGCAAATGTATATATGCTATATAATTCTACTATGAAATATAAAAACCAGAAACATTTATTCATAGTGAAAAAAGTCAGCATATTGAGTAGGGCAAGTGAACTAGGGGTTTCTGTGGTGTTGGCAATGTTCTATTTATTGATCAGAGAGAGTGGTTACATAGGTGTATTGACTATCAAAATTCATTGACTGTACATATAAGACATGTACACTTTTCTGCACATATGTTATAGTTTATGACAGCATTCAGGTTCATTAAAAGGATAACACATAGAGAGGGAGTAGGGAATTGGAGGAGATGGGGTGATATTTTAGACAGGGAATCAGAGAAAGCTTCTCCTAAGAGAGCATATTTTAACAATGACCTGTTTTCAGTGACCTGAAAGAAGCAAGTGAGAAGCCATGTGAAGCCATGGAAAGTCATATTAAGATCTGAGATAAGAGTATTCCAGGCAGAGAGAATATCAATGCAAAGGCTTTGAGATGATACCATGCTTGATGTGTTTGATGAGTATCCAAAAGGCTACTTGGGCTTGAGTAGAGTGAGAAGAGTTGTCATAAATTAGATTGGCTGACACATATTAAACTATTGAGTGAATGACTTATACGAAGATTGACATTTCTGGTCTTGGCATAATTATTTCTTGTTATCTGTCCATTAAATATACATGAAACATTGTAAAATGGTTTTCAAAAAACCTGTCTATTAGCCTTAGAAAATAACAGATTTAATACCAGGGTAATCTCTTTACTCAGTTCAAGAACTGAATTCTATTTCACTAAATTTTCAAAGTCTAGACAAAATGTTTTGTCCATCCTACACAATTCCTAATGAAGGAAAAAGAGAGAAACCAGCAATTAATCAAGACATTAGTTAAGTTGAGGGAAAAATATGTTGATAAAAGCATAATCTCCTCATTTACTGATCATTTATGGGAAAAGAGTTATACGCAAATTTTATATATGCATATGAAAGTCTTGGCGGGCACAGTGGCTCATGCCTGTAATCGTAGCACTTTGGGAGGTCAAGGCTGACAGATCACTTGAGGTCAGGAGTTTAAGACCAGTCTGGCCAACATGGTGAACTCGTCTCCACTAAAAACACAAAAATTAGCCAGGCATGGTGGCATGCGCCTGTAATCCTGGCTACTTGGGGGGCTGAAGCAGGAGAATTGCTTGACCCTGGGAGGCAGAGTTTGTACTGAGCCAAGATTGCACCACTGCACTCCAGCCTGGGTGACAGAGTGAGACCCTGTTGCAAAAAAAAAAAAAAAAAAAAAGAAAGAATGTCGGATTTAAGACACGACACTAGCAGCAATGGAAACCGAACAATAAAAAATCAGTCTTTCAAGGACTTATTTCTCTTAGAGACATAATTATCTAGGATTGTCCATGAAGAATAAGCAATGTCATTTGAGGTGATGGAAGCTCATTACCAGGTGGCAAAAAAACAATAATTATACTTTCTACATTTTATAAGAACCTAGACATACTACACTTTAACCCTGTGATGTTTTCCTTTTTAATTTAAAAATAGCAGCATCAACAATCACCACCAAGAATAAAACAATAATACACGCAAGAACAAGATACATATTCAAAGTCCTGAGACCTCACAGTTTCCCTGAGAGTTGCGAGTGTCCTGCAATGAGACAATGATGCTTCTGCCTATCGAGTTGCTGCAGAAGCAGGAGACACTAAACTTTAAACAAAATCATAGAACTCTTTCAACCTTTCCTCTTGTATTGAGTCTATGTTAAAGTGCCATAAATCTTGTTGACAGTTATTGCCACATCTATTGGCACACAGTCAGCATCTGTTTGAAAAGAGTTTTTCAGCATAGGTAGGGCCCGTTACCTGTTCTCTGTCTTCTCTTACAATTTATTTTCACCCCAGCAGGCAGCACCTCACAATGTCATTAATTTCTTAGTCAGCCTGTACTTTCCCTTACAGTCACTTAGAGAGTGCTCTTATAAACAGCTCTGTGCATCACCAGAAATGCATTGCACCTCTAGAAGGAAATCAGAAATTTAAGAGCAGCAGGTACAACCTGAACTGGTTGCTGAGGAGACGTGGTCTCTGCTGCTAGATCAGTGGGGGTCGTCATGGTGATTTGGTTATATGGTTCCAAGGGAATCAGTGCTGTTGGCCAACACAATCTTAAGAAAGTGAGCGATGGTAGATGTGCAACTGAAGGGAAAGCAGCAAGAAAATACGATATTCCACGATTCACCATGAAGAAGAAAGCAGCAAATGAGTAGACAAGACAGCAAGAAATTACCTGCATAAAGAAGGCGTTCTAATCATCCCAATACCCGAAAAGAGTGAACTGTACTCTAGTCAACTTTCATTGGGACAAATATTCTAATGGGAATTGCCCCTTTCTTCAGAAAGGATGACTAAAAAACATCATCAATCAAAGCTGGACCAGAAAAGCAGTCAGAACCTAATTCTTCATTAGAACAGGTTTAAAGATGTCCAGTCATGAGGACTCTACTACTTTAACCATAATATGTTTTTTTAGAAAAATTAAAATTTTCCATAAACTAAAATATGGATCACATTTATTTTTATAATTCTGTGGGGCCAGGACTCATTTCTAGAAGGGCTACTGGTCCATAGTTAGAAAATGGCCCCTTCACCTCTGTGGTAAATGTGGGCTATATGTTTGGATGTGCTTCAAATATTCTAGATGGGTAGCTTTGTGCATATTTTAAATTTTATAGAAAAATAATATCTTCCATTTCTATTTAATCATTGTTTAAAATGTATTGAGCTGTAAAAAATCACACAAGGAGGTAGAAAAGTCAGAAATGTTTATGTCCACTTATATAGGTTATGAGACAGACCTGGCAAAGATAATTAGGTCACAGATTTCTTTTTTTTTTTAACCATACAACTTATTGTATTCATGTGCTTATAGTCTAGGAAACTAAAAACTAAAACCTGTGTGTAAGAAACTCAGTAGCCTTCAATGTTCATGTCAAAAGTCTCTCCTATTAGCAGCTGCTAAGTGGAAAAGAAAGTTGAAGGAAAGCAGCCTGGGTAAGTTGAGAATTCTAATAAACCAATTGGTATGATACTAATTTGCTCTTTTTTTTCCTTGCCCATGGAATATGATAACTCATTTTTATCATGCACCTTTGGGAAGACTGAAAACCAAAAAAACGAAAGAAAAGTCAATACAGTATTAGAACTAAGGTCTTCCCACCCAAGCTACTGTGTTCTGGTGCATGAGTCAGGTGGAGCGGTGCTACAAGGGTCAACCAAGAGAGTGGGTTGTTCAACTACTGTGGCAGGAATCACCATAGAATGGACATTCTCACCTGGAGGAGGACTTGCAATGAAATCTGAAGAAAATATTATTCTCAAGAGATAATATGTAGTGGAAGGAAAGAAAATTAAGACAGAAAAGAAGGAATTCCCTTCTCCTGTCTATACATTTTCATCCACCTTTCCTTTGGGGTAATGGCATAATCATTTGTTTCTTAGAGAACCTTGTTTTGTTGTTTCCTATCAGCTTCCTCTGCAAAACAAATACACCCCTGAATCCGCCTTCCTCTTGAAGTAATACTTTGGTTCCCTGATTTTCTGATTAGGGCTTCCAAAATAATTTGTGTTCAAGTATGTTTTTATTCCAGGCTTCATTTTGATATCTACATGTCCATTATTAGCCTGTCCCCATTAACCGAATAAGTACACATGCAAACACACACAGGCACACACACATACACACTCTACTACAACACATATACACAAGACATATCTGAGTACTCACTAGTAAATACTCATGTGTACTAAAGTCTACCACAGGGGTTTCAAATGTCAGTTGTGTTTTTTAGTTTAATTCAACTTTTATACCTATAGTAATTCATTTATTTCATTTTTGATTCTTTTAAATGTTTTGGATAACAGAATGGCTCTTGAATTGCAAAGGAAGTTAAATTTCAGTATCTACCATAAACAGCACATTCATTTCATTCCTCAAGAATGAAAACACCTGTTATAGTTCCTTTTTGATTGCTGACTTTTATATGAACATTTGGATGAAAAGTAATGTTTACAAAGATAACATATATAAAAATATTCGGAAGACAAACAGCAGAAATGAGAATCAAAAAAAAGCAAACAGAAATTTAAAATAGTTTGTCTTAACAAAACAATTACAATAAAGAATTTATTAAAAACCTTTGGAAGAAACTGTTTCCAGTAATTTAAAAAGAGACAGAAAATATATTAACAAATAATTGAAAATAATATCTAACTACACAAATGTATAAAATATCCAACTCAAAATAGCACTGTTAATATGTCATTATATTTTAGTTCACATACTTTTAAAATGAGACACACAGATTACTTCATTGCATATCTCTGAGAGCTCCTCAAATCCTACACACATTTCAAATTGTTAAATTTGATACAATTACTGTCCTTTTAAAATCAAAAGAGCATTTTCATGCATTTAGACTGAGTAAGAGATGTATTGACTCCTTGCTTCCCCACTAGACTCACTAGACATTCTGATACTGCACTCGTGGTGAGCTGGCCAGAGTGAGGTTGTGAAAAAAAGACAACAATGCCGAGGACATTTGGGCAAAAAAGTAGTTACCACCAAGTATAAAAATGTTTGTAAAGCCATCACTGATTAACACATTATTTCATTTTTGCTCAGTTGCTTACTAGAGAAATGTATAAGTAGCATCTTCAGTTCCTTGCAAGTGACCATGGTTAGCTTATTTCATGGCAAACACATGTTAATATATGAAATGACTTCTCAAACCTATTTTATATGGAAGTCACATTTTTGTGCACATGACTTTTTAATTTTGAAAAGACCTTTTATCACAAATTCCATGAAACTTTCTTTCAGTAAATATAAAAATGGAATGTTCTCTGATACTAGTTGACTTTCCATCTCTTACTATTCTTCTAACAGGATACTCTGAAAATTTGAATATCATAGACTTAGTAAGAAAATATGTTTTATGTAGCTTTTTGGGTTAAGAAGCATTAGTAGGAAAACAAGTCAGTGTGCTAAGGGCTTTAATTGTCCGAAGAGACATACATTTATATAGTCTGTAAAATAAAATTATTTAATGTTCTTCGTTATTCAATATTTTTGAAAATATTGCTATGTTTGTGTTTTATTCACAGAAATTCAGTTTTACAAATAGCAGCTGATTTTTTATGAAACCAGAGCCAAATTACTAATTTCAGTATTAATAGTTAGCTTTGACATGTTTAAAAAGGGTAGAAAGTACTTAATAGACCTGTCTTCAACTCTGAAATGAACAACTGCTCAGGGAAATGGAATTGTTCAAAGATACATTTTCTTTCTGCCAATCTGTGAAATATAATATAATTATTTTCTTTTAATGAATCTCTCAACGAGGAGCAATCTTTCAGAGCTTGAGCAGGTAAAATATAATGATAATGGGAACAGCTTTGTAAATAAAAGGATGAAATGAGATTGTTATTTTGTGCCATATTATGGGATAATTAAAATAACAGTGCAGCGTTCATCATGTATTTGAACTTTCTAAAAAATGCTCCCCAGGGCTCTTTTAAATTAGTCATGTTTATCCATGTAGATTTGTAATCTTACTGCAAATATCTGTCACCTTATAATATTCAGACTTCAATACTTAACTTAATCTGATTAATATCTGATACTGTACAACAGCTAACAAACCTTGCCTAAAGCAGACATTAAAATAATAACCTGAGTTGATAAACTCAAATTTATTAAAAGAAGAACAATGGAACTATTTTCATTAAGCCAGGAGAATGATTACTCTCAGTGTGGTGGGGCTCATGAACTATATGAGATTCTATGTATTTCCACAAAACAGAGTGGCTGCACACTTCCAAGGAGCTACTATTCACATGATAATTAGCTCTATATAATAAAAGACTATATTCATGGAAACTAAACTCATGGCAATGGAACTCCAATGGCTAGTTGCTTTGTTTAATTCAAATTCATACAGCTCAAATACAAGTAGATGATGAGATTTGATTTTTCAAGAAACAAGTTTCTTTGCAGTTCACTGGACCCTCCTAGCACCCTTCTTAGATAAATGTGTGCAAGCAGAATCAAGTGCTAGAGTGTGGCCATTATATCACATCCATTAAAGTTATTAGAAAACAAAATATAAATCAAGAAGGTAAAATAAAAGTCTGATATCTCTTCTGGTATAACTTTAAATTGCTAGTGAGATATCATTTCACAAAATGGTACAATTGAAGTTTTATTCTCAATTAGGTTATAGTTTTTCTCAGTTATTATTCTCTATCTGGAGGAACAAGGAAAACGGTTTTTAATATCAATAAATAACTGACTTATGTTTCATACTTTCTGTAGTTGATTTCATGTCTTTTTAATAGTTCTTTCATGCTTATAATTTTTAAAAATCCTCTGCAACTTATTGTCAGATATCCTGATGATAGAAAAAAATTACTGTAATTTCCTGGGGAGCTATCTACCACCTTAGCTTCAAATCATTACCCTCAAAGGGCAAGATTGCTATCAGGCTTTATATTAGGAAATTTGTATGGATAGCCTCATATTTGGAAACTTTATGTGTCTACTATTAGAAGGTATACTCTACATGTGTTATTTAATTACTTGAGCGTTATATTATCAGGCAGTATTTATTTCGTTTGGAAATCTGTTTTATATGTCTACCACTGCGTACGTTAAATTGACTTAAAGTTAAGATGCAGCCTTACTCTAGGTAGGTGATCTGCCACTATTTTCAATAGACAGAGAACTGGACAACTGTGCCACAGAAACAAATAAGATGATAATTTTACCACTGATATCAGATATCAAGGTCTACAGAACATACCCATTAAAGCATTTGTATTTTCTAACCTCTGCAGTTGCAAAAATCAATAGCTAGGAATATAGAAGGGTTTTAGAATAGCATGTAGAATTTTGAAAATAAACAAGGTATTCTTCCTCAGAAGTCATATAAGATTAACAATCTGAGCCTTAATTAAAAATCCTGAGTAAACACATTCCTTTCCTTTTTCCCTTGCAACTATTAAATTGATTAATAAACCATATATTTTTCAAAATGCGACTGGTACTAAAAATTCATTTTTCTTGTTTCCCTACATTCATTAGATGATAGAGAGTTGCTCATTATTCTGCCATTCCTGTGTACCTTTTTGGATTTTGCCCATTTTCTTAATTTCAACTTCTTTTCAGGAATGAACAAAGTGATGATCAATGGTGATGATTTCATTTATGTACCAGAAAATACCACTTTTCTGTTTAAATGATTACTGATCTGTTATATTCAATTTAAAATGGCTTTGCAGTCTTACCAATTCTACCATAAAAAGTTACAGCATTATACTTCTTGTCAGATTTTGTTTTTAAAATTATACTGCACATCAGACTTTTAAAATTTTACTGTTGAACAAGGGGAAAAGGGGCAATAATGACGGTCATGAAAAGGTAATTTGTATGCCTTCAGAAGAGATATGAGAATATTCTAAATATTGTCATCTAGTGGCTTAGTTCCTCTAAAATATTATTCATATTTCTAGTTTGTGCTTTTTAAATTTCTAGGAGCTACCAGTGTCTGCAGTTTTTACAGTACTATGACAAATAGAAATTTCATTAATGCTTCTCGATAACGCATATGCTTTTATAGGATAGCCAAACAAAAGATAAGAGTACCTGGTCTTATATATTGAAAATATTTTTATTTTTACATTTTAGAAATATGCCTTATATTCTCTAACTTTTTATTACTTTTTACAAACTTTAAAATTATAACTTAAAAAAAATCTTAGTGCCATCACATTAAGATACCCAGGTATATGATATAATCTTAAATTTAACAGCGATTTTGATATTTAGTTTTATTAAGCATATGCTATTATTTGCATTAACCTCGCTAAAAAATTTCAAAGGAGGCCATTTAAAAACATAGTTAGGAACCCATTTTGAGACATCTACTTAAAGGTTACTAGATAGCAAATGTTTGGATCTATCTATTTTCAACCAATGAAAATATCATGGTATTAGTGTATGCATATATTTTTGTGAAATGCAACATCTCAAATGCCATACTATTTTTCAACAATTTTAACAACCAGGTATAATAATGCTGCATGAAATCCTTTTCTTGTTTCTAAATTTAATTGATTTAATCACTGAAATTAAATGCTTGGAAATTCTTCTGCTTGCCGGTGTTTGAACGCCAAATACATCATCTACAGTTCTAAAATGAATACTGCATTTATATTTAGACAACTTAAAACACTGCTTTCTAAATTACCCTAAATAACCCATAGAAATGTCTAGAAAAATTGATAATAGTGGATGACAAATGTCCATTGCCATCAACTTTCAAATAAGAATAACTTTTACAAGGTATACAAAGTATACAATTATCTGGGTAATATAATGTAAAGCACACATAGATTAATCTTACTTCTTCCAGCACTCACCACCAGTGAGCTCTTCCAAAACTCATCTTTAAAGATGAAGACATTGGAGCTAGAAATCATATTTATCTTCAGAGGCAAAAGAAATTTAAGTTTTGCCAAGCTTTCACAGACATCAGCTCATTTATTATCTTTGATCAGCTTGGTTTGTATTGCTTTGTTTTGCTTTTCTTCATAATTTCTGGGAGTTAAAAAAATAATAGTAATAAAGTCTCTTGAGTAGAGAGACTCCTTGACAGCCAATCAGATACACAGTCTCTCCCAACAGTGCACAGAGAGATCAAATAGGGTGGGATGAGGATATGTTTGGTGCAAAGTATATGGAAAAGCTTATTCTGGGGGAAATAATACCTAGCAAATTTTATCCAAAATGATGAAGAATAAAAACAATGTTTACAGTAAAGTATTTCCACATGGGGCTACTTATCTGAGTTTTTTTGTTTGTTTGTTTGTTTGTTTGTTTTTTGCCTGAATTTTTTCATGAGAGATAGTAGCTAGCATTAACTAGGCATTTGCTACGTACTGGCCCCTATTCTAAGCTTCTAATCTGGGCTATCTTTTCTCATTCTCACAGTCACCATATGAGGAAGGCACAATTCTTTGTGCCCATTTTAGAGATAAGGAGATTAAAGTACAAGGAGATGAAGTTACTTGCCCAAAGTTGTCCAGATAAGCAGCAGATTTGGGGTTTGAGCCCAGCCAGCTGGAATCTGGTGCCTGCACCAAGAACCACGAACACTATGCCGCCTTCGTGAAATGTGTAGGAGTGATTAAACTAAGTATTTCCACATGGGGCTATGCAAACACTATCAAGGTGGTGAAAACTGCAGCAGCTGAGTGTAGTTTTCTAAACTTTAGTCTTTCTGGCTTCACCTTCACAATTTTGGCAACATCTAAGTATCTTCTAACTTATCACTTAGGTAGGTTGTTTCACTCTATTTTTACTTGAATTAATTTTTAAAAGAAAATTTTGATTAACATTATAAATGATAGTAAAAAATTCAGCATTTCTTACCACAAAGAGAAGACAACTGTAATAGTAAATATAAAACCATTAAACTTTTAAAACATTCATCCATGTACCCACTAACCCATCTCATTTTCCATCAATGGAGTCCTTGATGGGTTTTGGGAAATTCTGCCCAAAGAAAAGAGTATCATTGTTAAATGTGAATGAAATCACTGAAAATTGTCTGGACAATATAATATGTTAATTAGTTTTTAAATAAACTTTTGCATGATGGGTACCTGGACAGTTGTATCCATATGCAGGGTAGACAGTCACCTATTAATGAGGTTTCAAGCAGAAAGTCCAGCTGCTCCCTTAGCTTCTGGCAAATGTTTGAAACTCTATAATTTGAATATAATTACTTTCGCTCAGTGGTTATCAAACTTTTTAAAGCAGTCAACAACTTCATTTTAAACAAAGCAACATTTTATAAACCAGTAAGTAAAAGAGAAAATTGAAATTTTATTTGTGCAAATCCATTTTAGAAGTTCTAATTGCTAACACTCTCAACACAATCAGTGAGAGGCCGGGGGCAGTGGCTCACACCTGTAATCTCAGCACTTTGGGAGGCCGAGGATGGTGAATGATGAGGTCAGGAGATCGAGACCATCCTGGCTAATACGGTGAAATCCCCCTCTACTAAAAATACGAAAACAAAATTAGACGGGCATGGTGGCAGATGCCTGTAGTCCCAGCTACTCTGGAGGCTGAGGTGGGAAAATGGCGTGAACCTGGGAGGTGGAGCTTGCAGTGAGCCGAGATCCCACCACTGCACTCCAGGCTGGGCAACAGAGCGAGACTCCGTGTTAAAAAAAAAAAAAAAAAAAAAAAAAAAAATTCAATCTGTGAGAATAATGGATCTATTTTGATGAAGACAATTGCAATGCGATAGTATCTTATTTTCATAGATTTCTGCATTTTGTTTTGGTTTTGTGGTATTGGCAATATCCTGATACAGACATATATATAATTAAATAGTATGAATGTGTTGCTTCTCAGCCGTGTTGAACCATTCTGTCTCCACTACCAAAAACTGGAATAGTTAGACTTGGATCTTCAAAGCTAAATCAATTAGAGTAACTAAAATGGTTCATATTCCTTGAGAGGTCCTCACTCTTGGTTAAAAAATACTTTTCAAAAGCGTCTTTTTAACAGAATTTTTCACTTTCGACAAAACAAATTCATGACATAATGATACTTGCTGTATCACTGAATTGAATTGAATTGCCAAGCTTCAATTAGTCAAATTTATTTTATTCTGTGTACATACCTGAAATGCTCCAATTTCATTGCTGGCTGCTTACACGCAGTTGTGAGCATGTTTAAAATCTTCTCTGATAAAAGTGTGCTTGATATATAAGCCAGTACAAAATTATTATTAATATTTGGGGGAGTTAGTTAACTGATACAATTTCTTTATGAGGAAAAATACATCTTATGATGGTCTGCATTTTCATTTAGGTATTGTCACTTTGTTTTCATGTCCACTGATTGCCATATGTTGTTTGGTGCTTGTGCCATGCAAAAGTACCTGAATTTGCTGGCCTTTTAATTGCATGTGGTTCCCATGAACTGTGGTGGTAATGTGCCCATTTGCACAATATTTCTTATGAAATATGCAAAGACATATTTTTAAATGTCCATTGCAGACCTATAGAGTTTCCAGTCAATGCCACAGTTATTTATTTCTTTATATGTATACTTTATATGTATATACGTGTGTGTGTGTGTGTGTGTGTGTATGTGGGTATGTATAAATATCTATATATGCATCTACCTATATAGAGAGAAAAAAGAGGAGGAAGAGAAGGAGGAGAAGTTGTTTTTGTCTGGTAACACAAGTTAATGGTTTGAGAACTGTTAATATGACAAATATATTTTTGTTATAGATTTTTTTTATTGTCCCCAAATCTGGCAATGAATTTTTTTTTACATTTATTACAGAACTGCTGAGGAATTGCAGTTATAACTCAATGGAACACAGTTTGAAAAATAACGTTTTAGCTGAAGGCCTTTATATCTTTTAAAATGCAAATACCTCTACTTTCATCTGCAATCAGTCATTTGTACATTAATGTGAATGAATTTATTAGACATCTTTCTGAGTTTAATTCAGAAGAGGGGGAGGAAAAGATGAACTCAGCTACTGAAAGACATGGGAAAGATCGAATATTAACGCTAGGAGAACTGAAGACTAATTTGGCCTAGTTTAGAGTTTTGCTTCAAGACTATGCCATCTATATATAATACATTTATTTGTATTTATAAACACATATGCACACAAAGAAAATGTCTACTGCATTAGTTGAGTGTGACTGTGATTATGTTTCAGAATTGGATCCAACTATTTTAGAATATTTTGCTGGAATAATGTAATTACATGAATTACTTAAAATTTTGTCAACTCTAAAGTAAGTCAACAGTAAAATTTCCAACCAATGAACTGATTGAAGATATTCTGATTTTATTATGTGAGTGTCTTCAAAGATTGCAAGCAAACAAATTATGCAGAAGTCCCAGATTATGTACAGCTTAATATAAATAAGGACTTAATGCTCCAAACCTGATCTCATACCTTTGGACTATGATATTTCTTTAACTTAAAATAAAAGAGTAAACTTTAAATTAAAATAAAAGGGTAAACTTAAAATAAAGTCCTTTTATTAAATAAAATAATTACCTTTATTACATGAATTTAGTTATATGCGTCCCCCGTTTTCTCTCCCTCCAAAAGAAACTATCTAAACTTTATGAAAGCAAGTATCTATTTCAACAGTATAAAAATTTAGTTGAAACTTCTGATAATTTTTTACAGAGGCATATGAGAAACAGTGTTAGTTAATATTTTAAGAAAGAACAAGAAGAAAATTATGTTGTTTTTCATTTCATTTCATGTATTTTCTAACAGTGAAAGTTATTAATTTGATTGTAGGTTAAAAATGTGTTGGACTAGAGCCATATTGGCCATATTCATTCTAAAGTCAGTGCTTATAATAATTTTGTGTGAATTTGAAATATATTTAAATTTGAAATACTGATTGATCCTCACATTTAATACTATTGCTACTTTGTTGTGTGTTTTTGATGATCCTCACATTTAATACTATCACTGCTTTGTTGTGTTGTGTTTTTTTGTTTTTTTTTAAAGACAGAGTCCTTGCTCCATCGTCCAGGCTGAAGTGCAGTGGTGCAATCATAGCTCACTGTAGTCTTGAACTCCTGAGGTCAAGGGATTTTCCCTCCTCAGCCTTCTGAGTAGTTGGGACTGTAGGCCTGTGCCACCCACCAGGTGCTATTACCACTTCCTCCTTTCCCAGTATGTTGCCTAGGCTGGGCTTGAACTCCCTGCTTCAAGTGATCCTCCTGCCTTGGCCTCCCAAAGTGTGAGGATTGCATGTGTGAGCCACCATGCCTGCCCTATTGCTGTTTTTATGTCAAGAAATTGAAAACAAAATCAAGTGATAGAAATATTACTATTTAGGAAAGGGGTAAATGTAACTATCTCAGTAGTAAATTTTGTTTTTGGCTATTAAGTATAACATTGAAGAATTAGCAGAATAAATATGAAATCAAAACTTAGAAGCATTTTGAGATACTTTTGGTATTGTGTTGCAAAATATCTCAAAGTGAAAACAATACTGAAATCACTAAAAAGAAAAGACTAATATATAACAGGTTTTTAAAAAATATTCAGCTCAAAAGGTCATTCTTGGTTCTGAGATTATATTTATCCTGAAATAATACTAAATCAAAACTATAAGCTAGTCAGTTAAGTCAGGGAACAAAATTGAGCCTAACATACTTCTGTTTTTGCTCATAGAATGACCTTTGAAACCTCTCTGAGCTCTACTGTTTTTTTAACTTTTTCCCATCTGTGTACTGAGAAAAATGTATTACTGAGTCACAAGGCCTATATATTCCCACTTCCTCATTTCCCAGAATTTATGGGAAATTGGATCTAATAGTTCTACAGTAGAAAGCAAGAAGACAGAAAGGGAAGAGAGTGCTTTTCCGATAGTTATAGGCACTGACAGCCTATGACAATATTTGAGTCTGGTTTGTGTGTAGTTTATTCCAAATGTGTGTTCCTGAAAAAAAATCATACAAAGGAGTGTGAGTGAGCCCAGGTAAATGACATGTATGCAGCAGCCCCAGAGAGAGTGTACAGATGTGTGTTTGGGTGGAGCACAGTGGTGTATCTAAGAAATTCAACTCAGTGGGTGAATGTAGTTGGCAGCTGAGCCATTGAGAATCAATTTGTGTAAGTATCGGGAATGTGTAGATGCAAATGACATATCAAGTATTGAGATGTAGTGACCAAACAGAAAACTTAACCTGGAAATTATTTTGTATATATTATTTAGTGAAAATATTTTTAAGGAAGGAAGAAAGGAGTACATACGTAGTACCTAATAATACAGGCTATAAAATTACAAAAGAGTTTTTTAAGCTTGGTTTTAGTATGGTCCTTAAGCTAATTCCAATACTTAGAATTTTTCACTACCCTTTTTAGAAATTTACTAATTTTACATTTAAATGTATATTTAAATACAAATATAAATTAATTTCAATAACATCCAGAAACTAATAATTATATTTATTTTCCTCCTCTAATTCATATAGCACAAACCTCATTTTTTCTATATATTTCTCCTTCAAAATATTATTTTCCTCCATATTTTCACAGCTATATTATATTTTGAGTATATAATTTTTAATTGATTTGTTATAAACTTGCTTGTACTAATACATTTCTCCAAGACTACTTACACATTTTAAGGGCATCAAAACCACCTGTCATTGGCAGGTTGTGATAAGCATTTCTTTCAAGAGAATACTTAACACTTTCTCCATCAATCTTTTCCACTTTCATGGTACCAAATTTTATATAACAGAAGTCACTGCTTGTTACTGAAACTTGAACCAGGTACTCAAAGACACCAAAACATAAAGCTATTGCCCACCACCATAAAGCCCACCAACCATCTTCTCACTTTATTCTATTTCATTTTTTAGTAATTTATTTATATTAGTCAATTAACACTGAAATCTCTTCATAATTTGTCCTTGCTACACTGAGCTGAGACAACATGTTTTGATTTCTCAATGTCATCAATAGTATTAGGTAAATTCTAGAAGGTAAAAATGATATTACAGAATTATATACATAAACTATTGGGACATGATTAGTTGTCAGAATATCACATTGATATCTTAGTTTACAAAATCTCTAAGAATTAGGTATCATGTCCCAGTGAGAACTATATTACAATAGAGTTGAAAATTCTGACCCATAGTTAGTCTAGTCTACTTTTTTTAGGTCTTTGCTTTCTGTTTCCCAGGTCTCCTACTTGTTGTTACTAACTTTCTGGAAAAATTCAGCAGACAACCAAAATTTATCATGGGATATTTAAACATCCTGTTATATACGATACTTAGAACAACAGCTCTGTAAAATAGCTTCAATCTCATAGCCTGACCAAAGCAGAAAAAGAACAAAATCTCTTATAACACAACCTTAGAAAAGCCTTAACTAGGTCCTTATTCCAGCAACTCAAATGTCCTATTTAAGACAATCACGTTTCAGAAGAGCTTAATATACAATATCTTCTATTTTATTATCCACGAAATACCCCACATGTATTTTATTTTCTGTGAGAAGAGCTATATACAAAGAAGAATAATGAAAAATGTAGCCAATTTATACTTGAGTTAGAATCTATTGTGATATAAATTAATCACACATGGGTATCTCATAATATGAAAAATACAACTGTAAAAATATATACATCATTATAGTGCAACGGAAAACTCTTTACTTTTAAAGAAGCCTTTGAAAACAGGTTAACAAGCAATTTAACAACTAATTGTTAGAAAACTGACCTTGACTTGCAAACTTCAACTCTTTGGCATCTGTGACGGTGGTCCTTTTGTCAGACCCTTTTTTCTCTATTCGTCGATGGCTTCGTCTTTTCTTAGACTCTCCCCAAAGATTGGATCCTCCATGCATGCTTGGTATATTCAAAATAGCAATTCCTTCCAGAGAGATGTTTATTAAATCTATCTGTACTCCATCACACTGATCGGTAAAAAGAAAGAACCAGAAACAGAATATTTTATCTTTATTTCCCTGATTTCTTCTTTTTCATTTCCTCATCTTTTAATAAGTGCGTTGAAATCCATAATGTTGTCATTTCCAAAAAAGCCTTTCAAGAACACTTAAACACTTACCCTGAGTCAATATAAAAGATAAAACAGACCCTAACATTTACCAGTTATCTCTAGTAGTCCTTAAAAATGATCAAATTAAATCACCAGTATATCTTTGTAGAAAACCTTTGGGAGAGACTTGTTAATATCTGCATATATATTTAACCAGCTGCAAATTTCCAATGTGTTACAAAAAGGTTAATTCTGGAAACTATGGTCAAATTTTAGGAAGAAATTGTGATGATTGCCCCTATTTAGAACACACTGCAAGATACTATTGGGGGAAAGTACAGAAACAGAATTGATGCCTCATGGTCTCACACCTTTGGGGCAGAGAAAGAAGTAGCTTAAAAGACTTTTGTTTAAAAAAAAAAAAAAGTAAAATTCAAAATAGCGATTCTAAGAGACTTCAATCACACTGAATTTACCAAGGATGGTTTCTTGGACTAGATGAAGTCCTAAGGAGATGTCAAAGGCCAGGAGAGGCACAGTTGTCCAAATGAATACGGAGGGCCGGCCAGATTGAGTGAGGGAAATAGGAGTAGCAGTTAAAAGACCTTCAATCCAGCATGATTTTATAGCTGCTGCAAAAATGGTTAAAAAAAAAACAAGGTTAATCAGCCCAATTTTTCTTATTTTCCTGGTGACAAAACACCCTGGTGATTATGAAAAATATAAAATTCACTAACAAACAATGTTTTGTTATATTCAGAGTGGTCACTTCTTAGTTTTTTGAATTTTCCATTCATTTCCACTAATGGACATATGTGGACAGTGACAAGATTCTGTATTTTTAAAATTACTATTTATTTATTCATTTGCCTTGACTTCTCTAAAATGCTAGTTATTATTATACATTCTAGAAATTATTATCCCATTTTCAATTATAAGTGAATATGAAAAGAGATATAAGCACTTTGTTTTTTAAAGAATTTTGTGAGGGATATGCATTTCCTAAATTGAAATATATTTACAGTGGCGTTGTTTCATTTGCCATGTCTTAGTACAGAAAAAATTATTGACACTAACTTCATCATTTCTCATGGCAGTCATGATTTTTGAACTCAGAAGACACAGTGTTCCATGAAAATGATGAAAAACAAACAAAACAAAACAAAAAAAAGCCCTCTCTTTTTCCACATTCGCCTCATGATACTGAAGCTAGGATTGCATCTTGTTCACCGAAAAATAAAAACTGTGAAATAAAGAAACACATCTTGAGACTACTTGGCAGGGGTAGAAACAAATTCTAGAGAAAGTGCCAAGTTTTCATTTAATTTGTTTCGATGAGGGTGAAACCAAGATCTGGATGATGCTTTTTTTTTTTTTTTTTTTTCCAGAAAGCAGTGCTTTTTTCCTCCTTTTCTTGTACTAAATTAAGATGATTTCTTTTTACTAAAGAATTCTGGTCATGTGTATACTCACTTACCGCTATATATTCTAGATAAACAGATATTAATTTCATAATTAAAAGTAATCTTGTGTAAATACCCTGCAGGCCTCAATGAATCAAACACATACTGTGTGTCAGGCCTCCCACTGTCTTCAAGTGGAATGTACTGGCTGGATAATTAGATAGTACATATTTTTTAACCTTATTTGCATGCATATTATATCTTTTGCACACTGACAAGCAGCAGTAACAACAAAAGTCAGATTACCACAGGGAATTCCCACAAAGAAGTCTTCATTCCTTATAATTTGCAGCCTAAATTAAAATAATTTGATCTTTGACAAGGATGAAATGTCAAGCAGAAGGGGGTCCTCTACAAGCCACGGCCTGTGGCTTCTGAAATCTGCCTAATTTATGTCAGTCACTTCTTAATACATATTTAAGTATTACACGAAAAAGATGATAAATATGCAATCTGACACCTTTGGTATTTCCCTGCTGTTAATTTATAAAGGTCTGGCTTCCCCCAAACTGACTAAAATCATTTAAATAACAGAAGAATCATGAAATAAGCTGGAGTCGGGGCCTGGCTTCCATTTTCACTCAATATTGAACACAGCAGGTAGTACACTAAGACAATTATTTGACTAGGCCTTAGAACCCCACTGTGACAAGTTACTTTCAGAATTAGTGAAGGAGGATTCCTTTGTTCATCTGCAGAAAAGGAGAGCATGTTGCAAAGAGGCTTCTTTTTTAAAAAAAAAGAATCGAACCAGCTGAGTTACATGTGACAATTGAAAAACATGAGTGTATGCTATTATTCATGTTTTCACTCTTCAGAGTCTTGTCATGTGTAGTTTTAGGGAAACAGAGTAAGTAGCTCTCTGAGAAGTGAAAAAAAAATTCTCAAAGAGTAGCAAAGAACAAGGACTGATGAAGAACATTGATGTTCCTTTGAGAGCAGGACAATGTACTTAAATAAATTGCTATTTATTAATGATTTGTTTCCACTTATTCTTGACCTCAGGCTACCTTCCTCTGTTTGCTTTAACGTTATGTTCATTAGTCTGGAACATTTCAGTGCTGGTTCTGATGGAGACCAGTAATTGTAGCACACCAGTTGAGTGCATGAAAGTAAAAGCTGAGGTGAAGGCTATGAAATATAAACAAGTTATAGTACTGTGTCAGATAATATTTTCATTCCCTTTGAGATTTATGACTTTTAAAAAGGTAGCTACAGAGGAAAAGAATATAAAAGCTTAAAAGCTAACAGCCTCAGTTAGTCAATAAATCCTGAATATTTTTATTAGGTAGAAAAAAGGTCGTTAACATATAGTACTATGGGAGCTATTTATAGAGGGCAAGGCTGTGATGCCATTGTCCACTCTTATCAGTTTTAAAATAGAAGATCTGATTCCAGAGACAAATTTAATTAAAAGAAAAGAAGACGGTTTCAATTTTTCTGCCAATGTGTTTTAATCTTCATAAACAAATGAGTCCTGTGTCACACTGTACAGAGGTGTTAAAAACAAGCTTTATATGTGACTTTAGTGTTTCAGATCCACTTAACATGTCAGTTGATAGGACTATTCAAAACATGTGAAGAACTTTGGAGAGCTCTAAGTGTGGATGGTAAATGTGATGAGATACAATTAATGATAAACTAATTTTTTCCATAATAGGTCTGATTCTATGTCTATATCAGATAAAAATTATTTCTATTTTTACTCGATGAAACCTAAAACATTACTTTATAGGTAATTTCAGTATTAGGACACATGGGGCAGAGACTATGCTTGGGAATTCTGGCTATTGCCTTTAAGAACTCTGTTTTCCAGGTTACTGAGCAATGAGAATATTGTCTTTTGAATCCTGCTAATTTATTTTGTGTTTTTGATGCTACTCATGCCATTTATTAATTCTTGAGATCATTTAGGTTTCTAGGGGTATTTAATCATTACAATAAATCAGTACTTTGGGATGGAAATTCTTGGCTTTAAAATGTACCATCTTTCCCAGTATCCCTGTCAACCAAAAGACTGAAATAACTATAGAATTGGCTTTCTTATTCTCTTATTAACTTTGCCTGGTACTCTGAGCAAACTAAACATTCATGAACTCTGTATCTTCAATTCCAAATGCTGACCTGAATTTCTCAGGCACAAATTTCACCCCTCCAAATACTTTAATATAAACATTGGTTTTAAAATATTTTCTTGTAAGTTTAAAGAATTTATTTTTATCTTTTGTAATAAAGTTAGAAGATAAATGAATATCTTTAAAAAATTCTACTTCGTGTATCATTAAATCTTTACATGTATGTGTAAATACATATAATTTTCAATCAATTTGCTCATTAGATTTAAACATTGTGGCAGCAACATAATTCTTATTTCTCTTAAATTACTGAAGAAAATATTTATTTCTGCAATGGAGATATAATAGTATCATAAGGTTTTGATGAAGACTAAATCAAATAATATATGTGCATTGTTTAGCATCACCTGTGAGACAGTTAATAATAGGTAAATCTTAACTACTATTCAATGATATTCATATCAACCCAAATACTTGCCCTCTTTGGAAGGAGCCCACTATGTGAAAGAGAAATATTAAATAAAAAGACACACAAAAGATAGTTTGATTTTGAAAAAGCTGCCAATAAAACATGTATCTATTGCTGGAGGTTCTGTTTTTACTGAAGTAGTTTATTTTGTTATATATTTTTCCAACAATAGTAGGTATAATTTTAGGACAAATAGGAAGCAACAACAAACAGAATCAAATTTTCGAATTGCTGTTTTTGTTATATTTAATTATAAAATAACCTTGAGGGTAGAAAGGCATATTCTGCTAATATGATAGACAGGATTCATTAAAAAGTGAGCAGAGAAGCAGATTTTGCCTAGCTATCCATACACACACACACAGCAAGATATGCAAAAATACAAGGGGGCATGCACACAGTGCTGGCTGTGATTTATAAATATTATTGTAATAGCACCCAAAATAAGCCAGGGATGCAGAGCTAGAAGGCCAGGCTGAGAGAGTAAGTAGAAACAGCACTCCAAGAAACATAACTTAGTTCTAGTGGCCCAGATTTCTTGGAGAACATTCTAAATAGTTTTTCTGTAAGATCTCAAGCTCTGTGGATCAAAACCACTTAATTTTATCATTATTTAGCACATTACAAATCACCGTTTTCAAATGTATTTTCATTCAAAATCTTTTGCTGTAAACACAACACTTTTCTTAAAGATTTTTTTTGTACTTCGTGACACACAGAATCTTATTCTATAGATCAACAGCTTTTAAATATGTGCTCAAGGGTAGGATAAAGTAAAAAGAGGTGCAGGAGGATTCAGGATCTCCACCTACATTCAACCAAAGCCATACTTCTAATTTTTCTAAAACTTTTCAGCTTCTGCTGCAAATTGTATTTGAGCATAATTTTTGAGGATAAGAAATATTCAAAATCTAGTATATAAAGCAGTTTTTTAAAAAAATAATGATTCTAAGAGTAAAGGGGTATGTTTATGTTTTATTGAATATATATGCACATAAATATGTATATGTATATAACAATACATATGACACATATATAACTATATATACTATATATTTAACTATATATGTAGTTATATATGTCATAAATTATTATATATAACAATATATAACTAAATATATAACGAAATGTAGTTATATGTCATATATTATTATATATAATAATATATAACTAAATATATAACTGTAGTACATAGTTATTATATAGATATACATGTATATAGTTATATATGTGTTATATATATCATTTTTATATACAGTTATATGTGTGCATATATCATACATATACACAGATATATCATCCTAAATAGTGATAACAGAAAGTCCATGTTGAACCCAAATCCTTCACCTCTGTAATTATGTTCCTTTCAAAGGTTAGGATCTGATCCCGTTATGAAGGGTTTTTTCCCATTCCATGACCATCAATTCTAATACTTAATTATATCTACCAATCATGATGAGATAAAAGTGCTAAAAGGTTACACTGAGAGTAGTATCATTTTTTGATATTATTAATAACAGCAAATTAGAAATTTAGGATAATGAAGAACCTAGCCAGGCCATTGTGTGGTCCATAACTACTTCTGTTTACCAAACTTATTACCTGAATATAAGGAACTAATGATTTAGGTATCAGTAGCAAATTTTTGCATTTATTTTTAAAATGAAAAGTGTTGAAGCCAATGTTTCTTAATTCATATCAACTAGTCATTACATGTTCATGTTTCATAATTCTGTTCCTCTGGTTTTGTCTTTATCATTTGTCAAAATACAACTTTTCTTTTTTCTTTAACCCCTAAAAATCTCTCAATATAACGAAGTCATTTTCTTTTATAATATTTCTCCAAAATTTTGAGTCCTACAGTGTCTTTTTTTTTATAGACCTATTTGCTCCAAGTCTTTTTAAAATGTGTCTTTTCTTGCTATCTTTGCTCTCTTTCTTGGCATTTCCACTTTCTATAAATGTAATGGGGAAATGGCAACCTTGGGAACTGAGAAAACCTAGTTAATGAATGGGAATGGAATGGAAAAGTATACTTTTTAACCTTTATTCATAAAAGTAAGTACAATTTTAGCAAAGTGTGTTTTAAAGGTTACAAGATATTGAGACCCGAAAATAATATTTTTTATGTATTCTGCAATTTTTTCTTTCCAACTACTTTTATCTTACCTTTCTATCTGCACTATGCCCAGTCACGACTGCATCGATTTCCAAAGTTGTGTTCTACTTCTCATTCTTTTATACTATAATAAAACAACCCATATCTACACTTAACTTTAGTATGTCAGATAGTGCTGTATTCCAAATGAGTGAAAGGAATGACAATTTAAAATCCTGAGTAAGTCTCTGTGGATTGCTAATATATATTTCATTCCATGGGCTCCAATGCAAATATACTAACAACAAAGCTCAAGCCATTTCATTGTATTACAAAAGAGAATTCATTTTTTTCTTACTTCTATTTCTACAGATTCATGTAGCTTCTTGCAGGTGGCTGAGAAAGTTTCAGATGTGCCAAACTCAAAATACCAAAATTTGTTCTTCATTCTGAAAAAGAAAAGGAAGAAGCACCTTAGGGAATTATCAATAACAGAGGGATCTTTTAAAAAATGGTCTAACTCTGTCTTGTGTTATAATAGAAAAGATCTGAGGACATGTGACATCTAAAATGTAATAGATGGTCATACAATTTTCAAAGCTTAAATGTTGGTGCCAAACTGTATGATGGCCTTGAGGGGATCATAAGAATGTGTTGATCTAGCAGACTCAAGTACACCTTTAATTTTTTGTGGGTTCATCACATTTTAAAAAACGGTTTTAATGCTCATGATTCTTAGCTTGTTCTTAGGCAACAAGTGAAGAATGTACAATGGTGGGAAATTATAATACAGCATAAAGTTTTTTAGTTCTTTCAAGAATTAATTAATAATATAGAATAAAATAACTAAGAAAGTAATAACAATATTATATCAATAAAAGTTGCAAAGAAATATAATTAAAATAATTTCAGTATTTAATCTTAAAGTAAAAGACTCGAAATTTATTTTCTTCTATGACTTGATATTTTTGGCTTTTTGTACCAAGTAATTAAATTTATTATCACTTAATGTAATTTTACAAAGGTCAAATAGATTTTTATATTATCTAGTATTGGATTTGAAATTTTATTCTTATGAAAAAAATGCAGTATTTGATTATACATAATTCTAATAGTGATCATGCCCTCAATTAGAAGACAATACATGTAAGTGACAGACATTTTCACGCATAGAAATGAAACAAAGAAGTTTTTGTTATGGTATTTGAGTATGTCTCTTATATCAAATTATTCTGTTTGACATAAATATTGATATCTGCTTCTTACATTAGAATGTAAAACATTTTGACAATTAAAAAGACATTTGGCAAGGACCTTACTACTTAATTCAAGCCTATTATTGGTTTGGAAAATGACATTAAACCTAATAGAGTGCTTATTATTATGCTATGTTAAACCCAATAGAGTGCTTATTATTATGCAGAGTTCTCTGATATAAAATTATAAAATACGAAGTAATGTTATATTATCTATCTAAACATAGTCAATAATGTTTAGGCTCTCACAAGGTTTTATTTGCTTACAAAATTCACAATCCCTTCATGAATCAGTCATATTCAGGCCAGTAATCTGAAGGTCAGTATAAGTTTCATAGGATTCTAGCACCATGAATCTTCATTCTTTTCCAGAGAATATTTGACTTAGTTTATGGCCTGATTTCATATATGTGAGCAGATATAAACAGATGATAGCTAGTGAGATAGGTTGGAAGTAAACATTTAATGACAAGATCTGTGGGTCTGTATCTACATATGTGTCTATATTAAATTAATGTAAATGTCTATTTTATAGAATGGATATGCTTTTATAAATTTACACACTGAAGTCATGTAAAATTAAAATATTTTACTATTGATATTTATCATTTTGATGAAAAACATATCATTCTATAGATGGAGAGAAAAATATTCGTTTATACAAAGAGGTCTGAAGACATTCTTAATGAATATTTTATGACTATTGGAATAGTCTTTCTATATTCAGCAACTTTCTAATAACATTTTTGTGTTATTCTTTTCTCCAGACCTTCCAGGATTCATTCATTCATTCAACAAAAGTTTAATGAGAACACTCACTGTGTTAAGTACTATAGATACAAATATAAATGCAATTACCATTGTCCCCAAGGAGCTCAGAATGTTATAAACTTATGGGCATATTAGTTTGTTAAGGGAGGCAGGAAGGTAATGGAGGGA
The DNA here is from genome assembly GCF_028885625.2 of Pongo pygmaeus. Lineage (NCBI taxonomy): Eukaryota > Metazoa > Chordata > Mammalia > Primates > Hominidae > Pongo > Pongo pygmaeus. Next base: position 72,437,404 of record NC_072379.2, on the reverse strand, counting down.
GTATGCCTGGACATGTGAGGCCCACTGGGATCTTGGTTATTATGGCCCTTATCTGCCAGGACTGAGTCTCTTCCCTACACTGTCTCAAAACCACAATTAGATATCACCTCTTTTTTGTTAGGATGGCTATTTTCAAAAACACCTCAGATAACAAGTACTGGCAAGGGTGTGGACAAAAGGGAACATTTGTATACTGTTAGTGAGAAAATAAATTTGTACAGCCGTTATGGAAAACGGTACTAAGTTTCCTCAAAAAATTAAAAAATAGAACAACCATATGATCCAGCAATCTCTCTTCTGTATATATACCCAAAAGAAATGAAATCAATACCTCAAAGAGGTATTGTTGGACCTTATGCTAAGTGAAGGAAGCCAGAACAGAAAGACAAATCTTGCATGATCTCACTTACATGCATAATCAAAAAAAGTCAAATACATAGAAGCAAAGAGTACAACTGTGGTTATCGGGGTCAAGAATTGGGGGAAATAAGGAAATGTTGGTCAAAGGATGCAAACTTACAGTTATAAGATAAGTAAGTTTTTGAGACCTAATGTACAGTATGGTGGCTATCGTTAATAATAATGTGTGGTAGCAAGGGGGAAAATAATGTATTATATATTTGAAATTAACTAGAGTAGTAGATTATAAGTTTCTATGTGAAGTCATGGATATGTAGTTAGCTTCCTTGTGATAATTATTTCACAATATATGAAAACATAATGTTGTACATCTTGAATATATATATATATAATGTTCAAAAATTTGTAAATTATACTTTAGTAAAGCTGGAGAATAATAAACAGACATTATTTTGAGATAAATTTAGATTCACATGCAGTTGTAAAAAGTAACACAGAGGAGTCCAATGTGCCCATTACAGTTTCCCCCAATGAAAATATCTTGCAAACTGTAGTACAACAGGACAACCACAATGCTGACATTGATACAGTCAAGGTGCAGAACATTCCCATCACCACAAGTTTCCCCCATGTTGCTCTTTTACAACCACATCCACTTCCACCTGCCCCCACTCCTTCCTTTCCTTTGACAACCACTAATCTGTTCTCTAGTTCTATAATTTTATTTCAAGAATGGATATAAATGGACTCATATAATAAGCAAATTTTGGCATTTGAATTTCTCACTTAGATTCATCCATGTTGTTTCAAGTATCAACAGTTTCTTCCTTTTATCACTGAGTAGTAGTACATGGTATGAATGCATCATAGCAAAGGACTAGTATTTAGAATATAAAAAGAACTCCGATGATTCGGAAGTAAAAACAATCCAAACAATTTAATTAGAAAGCAAGAAAAGACATAAACAGACATTTCACCAAAATAGATATACAGATGGAAAAAAAAAAAAAGTGAAGATGCTCAACAACATTAGCTTTTAGAGAAATACAGTTAAAACCACAATGAGATATCACCCCACACTTAACAGAATGACTAAAATTAAAAAAAGTAAAAAATATCTTGAATATATATAATTTTCATGTGTTTTGTACCTCAATAAAGCTGAACATAAAAACATTGGTCTATTATGAAAAATAATAAATTGAATTTCTAAATGAAATATGAGCCAAGTATTGTAGGAACATACTTCAATGATTCAACTAATTTTATCTCAAGAGTCCTGCAAGCTTTAGAATAAAAGGTAGCATGTGAATGAATAAGTAGTAGAAGGCAAGCAGAGAAAGAAGAAGAGACAAGTTCTGTGCACCTTTGGGAGTGCTGTATGATTTAACAGTAGGCTAAATACCGACTAACAAGTGTGGTAGGGTCTGTTTCAGAACATGTAAACCAAGTTAATGGTTTTAGACTTGATCTTATGATTAAGAAGAAGCTGACAGAAGTTTATTAGCAGAGGGGTGACATGGTGAACTTTGTTTTATGGGCAAACAAATCTGGCAGAAACATAAAAATGGGCTGGAGTGTTGAAATGCTGGTGTCATTAAGAAAACTGTAGTTATTGGGATAATTCATATAAAATATAATTGAAGGCCTAACCAAATGGCAACAGAAATGGAAAAGAGGGGCTCAATTCAAGAGCTATAAATGAGGTAGAATCGATAGGAACTGGTGATATTTGATTTTACTGATTTATGCCATACCTAGATTATCTCTGAATGCATAGACGAGAATACCAGAGTCTAAATCCAGCATAAAAAGAGATATGGGTTTATATTTTGGCAGGTTCTGTGATCTAATGTACACTGTATTGTAGTTTGAAAATTCAAAAAATATATATATATGAGGTTTTGGCTTGTATAGAAATGATTATTCCCTGTATTTCCATTATGTCCATCAAAGTTCCTCACAGCGTAATTAGGATTATGTGTGTTTCTATCAGTTATCCAAGATATACTCACTTTAGCACACATATCACAAGAAACAGAAATTCTGAGAATTTACATTCAGCCCTTATTCACCATATTAGTTAGCATTACTGCTCATGTGCAAAAGCTACTTTAAATTCTCCATTATTACAACCATTTTATGTTCCACTTAGATAAATATATGGAGGTAATAAAATGCACATGGTATCAGATTCCACATGACAAATTAAAGGCTGTTAAATTTTATTTTTTTCAACCAAACTGGTTTTGGGTTGTAGAAATGCAAAAAAGCACATTTAAGCATTTATGCTATCTACTTTTATGGTTCACATTAGAAAATGATCCAAATAATTCAAACTCAAATTTGTCAGTGAAAACATAGCTTTGGACTTTAAGAATATGGTAACTCGACATTTAACCTATTGTGAAATGGTCACAGCAAAGTCAAATTTATCGTATTCCTGGACAGATTTTGTGACTCCAAGGAAAGTAACAAAGTTCTATAAACCTCACAAAAGTTATTCATATAATTATTATTTGAATTAACATAGTAAACCCTATGCCAATGAATGTAATTGTAAATCTACAAGTTTCTATTTAATGCTCAAAGTGCTTGGCTACCAGATAGTCAGGTAAAGATGAAGAAATTTGCTCCCATTTACCTGGCATTTTCATACTAACTGTAATTTTGCTTCTTTTACATATCCTGAGTAATGTGAACTATCAGAGACTTTGTTCAAGCAAAATCCTTCTTGTTGCTATGAAATTTAGTTAATAGTCAGTTCTCCAAGTTTTTAACTTTCAAATGGGTAATTTAATTTCCAGCAATATATTTTCCTGGAAGTTTTTCTTCCTGCCTTACATGTCTTTTATTTTGGCTTTCATTGGCTTAGTAACATTAATGCAGCAAACATAAAACAAAACAAACAAACGAAACTGTAAAGTACCAGTGCATTTTCCAAAAAGAATAAAAAGTAACCTAATTAGACGTGAAACTCATTTCTAACAAAGATGCAACATACAGAGGGAGATGAAATTATCTCATTTGTCTTACTGTGGAAGGCTCAAAAGTCATAAGCAACAAAAAAGTTTTAACTTAGTGAAATTACTCTGAGAGGTCATATTTTTATTTTACAGGTGCATTTGTTTTATTATTTTTCATGTATTTAGTGAGGATTTAGGTGGCACAGGAAGATAATTTATTATGTATAAAACAGAAAGACTTCCACTAGATACTGAACCCATTTTCAAGCATCGTTAACTAAGTGATTTGACCTATATTGTATGGATAACATGCTCAACAGAGGAGAAAGTAAATCTCTTTTGATCTTTGCTTTTCAAATAAAAACAAAATCATAATATTCTAAGTAGCTTAGTTAAAATGAAATTAAATATTTAATTACTAAGAATGTTTCAGAAATCCTATCTTTTTTATTAGTTGTTTTCCCTTTTGTCCTGTTATTAAAATATTTTATGTGTCATTTCAAATCTGGTTTTAAAATAATTTTCTCGTGGAGAACATAGTTTTTTACTATGTTATTCAATAACTTTATTTTAATACTAAAACAGTCTCATAATTCTATGGCATACCCTTGAAGCATAGCAGGAATTTGGACTTGCTTAACTATGCTGGTTAATGGGAAAGGTTGACTTATAGTAATATTGCAGAGTAAGTGTTTAAAGTGGGTACATTTATGTCATAGAATCAATTCAGTTTTATTCACTTTTTCATTGCCAAGAAACATTACACTAAACATGGGTTATAGGGTTACTCATTTATTCCTAAATGTAGTGAGGTATTACTTTAAAAAATACACCACAAGTCATAATGGAAGGGCCCCGGTGGGACCTGATTCACCAGTGAATGAGCAGTGTCTGAAAGCTGCAGTTCAGGGAGGGAAAAGCACTCCCAGAATAGCTGCAGCAGACAGAATGTTGGCAGGGCACAGGGAGCCTGGTCGGCAAACAAGCCCTAGGTCATGCAGAGGGAAAGGGAGGATACATTCGTAGTTTGTTTTTCATCACTTCTTGAAGTCCCCTAGGAAATTAAATGTCATCTGTATGAACTATGGCCATAGGTATTTGTTAGGAACTAAGTCCTGGCCCAGTTGAATAAAATCAGCAATTTATTTTTTTTGATTGGCAACTATAAATTCACCAATAAAGAGTTATGAAAAACGTTGCTCAAAGTATGTAATAGTGGCATGAATGGGAACTTTTACTCAAATTTGTAAAAATTATAGTATCAAATTTAAATATATAAAAAGTTATGTATTTGCTTGTAGAAACTTGAAACTACAATTTTATGGCAATTACTATTCAGATGAACACATTAGTGGTGGAAGTGACCCTAAATTCTACACATGTTATAGAAAGAACTCCATTTTATTTAAACCCCTAAACTCCAGCTTTTTTGTTCACAGAAATGTGTACTTTTTTTGGAGTAAGAGAATAATGTTGACAATATTATTTTATAAGGAAGAAACACAGCTATAATCACTGCAGTGGGGACATTTAATATTCACACAGAAGAAGGCAAACATTTTTTCATATTTCTAGACAACAGGTAGAGATATAAATTTATTCAAATGACAGATAAAAATGTTTGTATCTAATGCTCATTCATAAGATGTGCTTGTTAAGTCCCAGGGAGACAATGAAACAAGCTATAGAAACTTCAGACAGAATCATATGCTATTCCATCTTAGTTTGTAAAAGAAAAGATGGATATTCTAAAACTATAATTTTTAACCTGAATTACTTTTACAGGAGTAAAGAAACTTTTTTTATATGTAAGTGTAAGAAAAGGATGCACCCAAAGATCAAATATTTTAGTTTTTAATTATTTCAACAATTCCCTATGGAAAAAAAAGTGGTTATTTAAGTGTTTTGATGCATAAGAATTTTCTATCATAATACTAATTATTTCTTACCTGAATGTTCTCTAGTTCTCTATTTGTATTGTACATTAGAACTAATTAACAGAGCAAAAATGGAAGAAGTATGTAAGCAGTAGTGATCCCACATTGCAGAGTCATACCAAAAATGTACACAAAGTAAGTCCCTAAGAGCAGTGATAAATTCATAATTATTTGAAATGTAAAATGAAACCTGTAAAATGTTTAAACAATAACCAATCATGTTGAGAATTGAATACATTTCAATAATAATTAAATCTTTACTATTAGTGGCTCACATCTGTAATCCCAGCACTTTGGGAGGCAGAGGTAGGCAGATCACGAGGTCAGGAGTTTGAGACCAGCCTGACCAACATAGTGAAACCCAGTCTCTACTAAAAATACAAAAATTAGCCCAGCGTGGTGGCGCGTGCCTGTAATCCCAGCTACTTGGGAGGCTGAGGCAGGAGAATCGTCTGAACCCAGGAGGCGGAGGCTGCAGTGAGCTGAGATCGTGCCATTGCACTCCAGCCTGGGCAACAAGAGCAAAACTCTGTCTCAAAAACAAAAACAAACAAACAAATAAAAAAAAAGTTTCATAATAATAAAAATGTCCCTAAGAAATCTGTTAGAAAGATTTAATGAAATGTATGATAGTAATAATTGCTGTTGTTACAGATCATAGCACTGTCTCAAATGAGCTCAGCAGTGATGCTTCCAACATTTCATGGGAAGTAGCAAAATCTAACTCAAGAAACCCTAGCTTTTTTCCCAAATGTCTCTCATTATATACAATAATGAATGCAGCATCACTTGAACCTTTTTTTCCTGAGCCATAAGGAAAATGTTATAGGCCAGAAAGGTCATCATTAGATGACACCTTTGTTCATATTTCTGTTGAAGTGCTTTTATTTCCCTCTTCCGAAATAAGTCAACTAAAGAAGACAATGTAACCTAGAGCTGACTAATGGAACCTGAGGGAAGTATACCGTGGGTATCTAGGAAAGATTTTTTTCTCTGATCAAGACACATACAAAGTAAAGGCTTTGCCCCTCTTTTCCTGTTTTTGCATATTGTCAAGGAAAAATAACTGGAGATGAAGCAGCCATCTTGCCCCTATGAAGGAAAAGACAAGGGAAACCCAGAGATGACCCAGATTCTGGACAGAGCCGAACTGGCTCATCAGCAACCTTGAAATAGTCTCTGAATTTTTACTCATGAGAGATACATAAATAGAATCATTATTTATTTTGCATATTCTGTCACTTGCAGCCAAAGCACACTCAAAACATAACTCATTATGTTTTATAAGAGAATTTTCACATATATTATTGAGATATTAGAAAACCTAAATGAAGTGATATATTTTTCATACAATACTATTTTTCTAAATGTGAAACTTGGTAGTGGCTGAAATAAAGGAGGTAAAGTAGAAATTTCTGTTCAGCATAATTCCTTGTTTTTATCTTGTGCCAAGCTATGCAAATATCACTGAATATGCTTTCCTCATCTGACTTGCTGTCCCCCTAAATTTTCTAAGAGTCATTTTCACACTTAGATGCGTGAAATAATTTTTTTAAAAAACATAAAACACTGCTTTTTTGGAGTGCTCCCAATTTGCATCTGATATTTTATCATTGTCAGTGAAGTCTGTATAGACCAGTGAGTGGTAAGTTGACACTTTTCATCTTCCCCCCATCCCACATCCAATAACTTACAAATAGAGTCACCTTGTGGTGTTTGAATTAATAAAATATACCTTGATGTCTGAGATTATCTGCAAAAATATTTAAGATATGGTATTTCTCTATAATATAAATAGGAACATGTACAGCCTAGTGAAAATTGATAGCAAAATGTAATAAGGTATGTGTTCTTGTATACACAAAAAGCTGTAGTTTATTTAATTGAATTATATGCATAAAGTGTCCAACAAACAAAAATTGTTTTCAATCAGTTTTAAAAAATAAGAGGGCACCACAAATGCAGATATTAGCATGTTTCCACTCCTGACTTTGGATATCAGGGGAGGTTAGCATAACCCTCTTTCTGGTAGAATAGAAATTCATTTATTCAACAATCTGAGCATTTACTATAGGTCCAGTACTGTGATAAGAATTGGAATTATGTTTATACAAGAAAAGAAGAGATCTCTGCGTAACACTTACTTTGTATTAGAAAAAATATATTAAATTAAATTATTTAATATAAATTGAGATCAAGTGCTATAAAGATACACGAGAAAATATGTGTGTATACAATAAAAGAAAATTGAGAGCCTTCCTTAAAAAGAAATTGGCCAGGCCTTCCAAAGGTTCTTTTGCTGAAATTCCATAGTTACCAAGCAATCTGGAAGTTAATTTGGCTTTCTATGGATTTTGATATAATTAATAGGATGTCTTAAATTATGGAATTGTGCATCTGAATCCCTGGAAAGGAATATCATCACCTCCCCTATATATTAAGTGGTATATAAATTTTATAGTAGATAAAGTTGAGCAAGTGAATAAGAGCCTGACCATTTCTGGGTGTCATGATTCAATTATGTTTCCCCATTTACCAAGATGAGAGTGAGACTCTGGACTATGGATGATCACATAATCAAGATAGTGCCCACTGGAAAACCCGAATAACCTTCCTAGGCAGCAGAAACAACTGGCTGGATTATACCAATTGACTCTGTTGAGCTAGACAGCAAATAGTAGAAGAATTGCTTGTTCCCCCATCCCCTTTCTGCCATTCACCAGTTGGCTTTCTTGGCTCTCTCCCTCTCTCCCCCTCCCTCCCTCTCTCTCTTTCTCCACCACCCCCATCCTATTTAGTGGTCTTTATTGAATGCATTAAGTCAATCAATTGTTTAAGCACAGGTGTGAGAATATAAGAATATAAAGTTCATTTCTTTCTCCTGCCTGATTGCCCTGGCCAGAACTTCCAACACTATGTTGAATAGGAGTGGTGAGAGAGGGCATCTCTGTCTTGTGCTGGTTTTCAAAGGGAATGCTTCCAGTTTTTGCTCATTCAGTAAGATATTGGCTGTGGATCTGTCATAAATTGCTCCTATTATTTTGAGGTACGTTCCATCAATGCCTAGTTTATTGAGAGCTTTTAGCATGAAGGGCTGTTGAATTTTGTTAAAGGCCTTTTCTGCATCTGCTGAGATAATCATGTGGTTTTTGTTGTTGGTTCTGTTTATGCGATGGATTAAATTTATTGATTTGTGTATGTTGAACCAGCCTTGCATCCCAGGGATGAAGCCCACTCGATCATGGTGGATAAGCTTTTTGATGTGCTGCTGGATTTGGTTTGCCAGTATTTTATTGAGGATTTTTGCATTGATCTTCATCAGGGATATTGGTCTAAAATTCTCTTTTTTTGGTTGTGTCTCTGCCAGGCTTTGGTATCAGGATGGTGCTGGCCTCATAAAATGAGTTAGGGAAGATTCCCTCTTTCTCTGTTGATTGGAATAGTTTCAGAAGGAATGGTACCAGCTCCTCCTTGTACCTCTGGTAGAATTCGGCTGTGAATCCATCTGGTCCTGGACTTTTTTTGGTTGGCAGGCTATTAATTATTGCCTCAATTTCAAAGCCTGTTATTGGTCTATTCAAAGATTCCACTTCTTCCTGGTTTAGTCTTGGGAGGGTGTATGTGTCCGGGAATTTATCCATTTCTTCTAGATTTTCTAGTTTATTTGCATAGAGGTATTTATAGTATTCTCTGATGGTAGTTTGTATTTCTGTGGGATCAGTGGTGATATCCCCTTTATCATTTTTTATCGCATCTATTTGAGTCTTTCCTCTTTTCTTCTTTATTGGTCTTTCTAGTGGTCTATCAATTTTGTTGATCTTTTCAAAATCCAGTTCCTGGATTCATTTATTTTTTGAGGGGGTTTTGAGTCTCTATCTCCTTCAGTTCTGCTCTGATCTTAGTTATTTCTTGCCTTCTGTTAGCTTTTTAATTTGTTTGCACTTGCTTCTCCAGTTCTTTTTTTTTTTTTTTGAGACGGAGTCTCACTCTATTGCCCAGGCTGGAGTGCAGTGGCCCGATCTCGGCTCACTGCAAGCTCCGCCTTCCAGGTTTACGCGATTCTCTTGCCTCAGCCTCCCGAGTAGCTGGGACTACAGGCACCTGCAACCACACCCAGCTAATTTTTTGTATCTTTAGTAGAGATGGGTTTCATTGTGTTAGCCAGGATGGCCTCGATCTCCTGACCTCGTGATCAGCCCACCTCAGCCTCCCAAAGTGCTGGGATTACAGGCATGAGCCACCGCGCCCAGCCTTGCTTCTCTAGTTCTTTTAATTATGATGTTAGGGTGTGGATTTTAGATCTTTCCTGCTTTCTCTTGTGGGAATGTAGTGCTATAAATTTCCATCTACACACTGCTTTAAATGTGTCCCAGAGATTCTGGCATGTTGTGTCTTTGTTCTCATTGGTTTCAAAGAACATCTTTATTTCTGCCTTCGTTTTATTATTTACCCAGTAGCCATTCAGGAGCAGGTTGTTCAGTTTCCATGTAGTTGTGCAGTTTTGAGTGATTTTCTTAATTCTGAGTTCTAATTTGATTGCACTGTGGTCTGAAAGACAGTTTGTTGTTATTTCTGTTCTTTTACATTGCTGAGGATTGCTTTACTTCCAACTATGTGGTCAATTTTGGAATAAGTGAGATATGGTGCTGAGAAGAATGTATATTCTCTTGATTTGGGGTGCAGAGTTATGTGGATGTCTATTAGGTCTGCTTGGTGCAGAACTGAGTTCATGTCCTGGATATCCTTGTTAACCTTCTGTCTCATTGATCTGTCTAATATTGACAGTGGGGTGTTAAAGTCTCCCATTATTATTGTAATGGAGTCTAAGTTCCTTTGTAGGTCTCTAAGGACTTGCTTTATGAATCTGGGTGCTCCTGTATTGGGTGCATATATATTTAGGATAGTTAGCTCTTCTTGTTGAATTGATCCCTTTACCATTATGTAATGGCCTTCTTTGTCTCTTTTGATCTTTGTTGGTTTCAAGTCTGTTTTATCAGAGACTAGGATTGCAACCCCTGCTTTATTTTGCTTTCCATTTGCTTGGTAGATCTTCCTCCATCCCTTTATTTTGAGCCTATGTGTATCTTTGCATGTGAGATGGGTCTCCTGAATACAGCATACCAATGGGTCTTGACTCTTTATCCGATTTTCCAGTCTCTGTCTTTTAATTGGGGCATTTAACCCATTTACATTTAAGGTTAATATAGTTATGTGTGAATTTGATCCTGTCATTATGATGTTAGCTGGTTATTTTGCCCGTTAGTTGATGCAGTTTCTTCATAGCATTGATGGTCTTTATAATTTGGCAAGATTTTGCAGTGGCTGGTACCAGTTGTTCCTTTCTGTGTTTAGTGCTTCCTTCAGGAACTCTTGTAAGGCAGGCTTGGTGGTGACAAAATCTCTCAGCATTTGCTTGTGTGTAAAGGATTTTATTTCTCCTTCACTTATGAAGCTTAGTTTGGCTGGATATGAAATTCTGAGTTGAAAATTCTTTTCTTTAAGAATATTGAATATTGGCCCCCACTCTGGCTTGTAGAGTTTCTTCAGAGAGATCTGCTGTTAGTCCAATGGGCTTCCCTTTGTGGGTAACCTGACCTTTCTCTCTGGCTGCCCTTCACATTTTTTCCTTCATTTCAACCTTGGTGAATCTGACAATTATGTGTCTTGGGGTTGCTTTTCACGAGGAGTAGAGAAACTAGCAAACTGCCTTGCTAGTTTGGGGAACTTCTCCTGGATAATATCCTGAAGAATGTTTTCCAACTTGGTTTCATTCTCCCTGTCACTTTCAGGTACGCCAGTCAAATGTAGATTTGGTCTTTTCACATAGTCCCATATTTCTTGGAGGCTTTGTTCATATCTTTTTACTCTTTTTTTGTCTAAACTTCCTGCTTTATTTCATTAATTTGATCTTCAATCACTGATACCCTTTCTTCCACTTGATTGAGTCAGCTATTGAAGCTTGTGCATGGCTCACATAGTTCTCGTGCCATGTTTTTCAGCTCCATCAGGTCATTTAAAGTCTTCTCTACATTGCTTATTCTAGTTAGCCATATTCAATAAGGAAAATAAGAAGTCAGATTGTCCCTGTTTGCAGATGACATGATGGTATATTTAGAAAACCCCATCGTCTCAGCCCAAAATCTTCTTAAGCTGATAAGCAACTTCAGCAAAGTCTCAGGATACAAAATCAATGCACAAAAATCACAAGCATTCCTATACATCAATAACAGACAAACAGAGCCAAATCAGGAGTGAACTCCCATTAACAATTGCTACAAAGAGAATAAAATGCCTAGGAATCCAACTTACAAGGGATGGGAAGGACCTCTTCAAGGAGAACTACAAACCACTGTTCAATGAAGTAAAAGAGGATACAAACAAATGGAAGAACATTCCATGCTCATAGATAAGAAGAATCGTGAAAATGACCATACTGCCCAAGGTAATTTATAGATTCAATGCCATCCCCATCCAGCTACCAATGACTTTCTTCACAGAATTGGAAAAAAACTACCTTAAAGTTCATATGGGACCAAAAAAGAGCCTGCCTTGCAAAGACAATCCTAAGCAAAAAGAACAAAGCTGGAAGCATCATGCTACCTGACTTCAAACTATACTACAAGGCTACAGTAACCAAAACAGCATGGTACTGGTACCAAAACAGATATATATATATATGTGTATATAGAACAATGGAACAGAACAGAGGCCTCAGAAATAACGCCACACATATACAACCAACTGATCTTTGACAAACCTGACAAAAACAAGCAAAGGTGAAAGGATTCCCTATTTAATAAATGGTGCTGGGAAAACTGGCTAGCCATATGTAGAAAGCTGAAACTGGATCCCTTCCTTACACCTTATACAAAAATTAATTCAAGATGGATTAAAGACTTAAATGTTAGACCTGAAACCATAAAAACCCTAGAAGAAAACCTAGGCAATACCATTCTGGACATAGGCATGGGCAAGGACTTCATGACTAAACCACCAAAGCAATGGCAACAAAAGCCAAAATTGAAAGTGGGATCTAATTAAACTACAGAGCTTCTGCACAGCAAAAGAAACTACCATCAGAGTGAACAGGCAACCTACAGAATGGGAGAAAAGTTTTGCAATCTACCCATCTGACAAAGGGCTAATATTCAGAATCTACAAAGAACTTAAACAAATTTTCAAGAAAAAAAGCAAACGACCCCATCAAAAAGTGGGCAAAGGATATGAACAGACACTTCTAAAAAGAAGAAATTTATACAGCCAACAGACACATGAAAAAATGCTCATCATCACTGGTCATTAGAGAAATGCAAATCAAAACCATAATGAGATAGCATCTCACACCGTTAGAATAGTGATCATTAAAAAGTCAGGAAACAACAGATGCTGGAGAGGATGTGGAGAAATAGGAATGCTTTTACACTGTTGGTGAGAGTGTAAACTAGTTCAACCATTGTGGAAGACAGTGTGGTGATTCCTCAAGGATCTAGAACTAGAAATACCATTTGATGCAGCGATCCCATTACTGGATATATACCCAAAGGATTATAAATCATGCTACTATAAAGACACATGCACACATATGTTTATTGTGGCACTATTCACAATAGCAAAGACTTGGAATCAACCCAAATGTCCTTCAATGATAGACTGGATTAAGAAAATGTGGCACATATACACCATGGAATACTATACAGCCATAAAAAGGATGAGTTCATGTCCTTTGCAGGGTCATGGATGAAGCTGGAAACCACCATTCTCAGCAAACTATCACAAGGACAGAAAACCAAACACCACATGTTCTCACTCACAGGTGGGAATTGAACAATGAGAACACTTGGACACAGGGAGGAACACATCACACACTGGGGCCTGTCGTGGGGTTGGGGGCTAGGGGAGAGATAGCTTTAGGAGAAATACTGAATGTAAATGATGAGTTAATGGGTGCAGCAAGCTAACATGGCACATGTATACCTATGTAATACGTTGTGCACATATACCCTAGAACTTAAAGTATATATATATATAAAGTATATTATATATACATACTTTATATATATATAAAGAATATAAAGTTCATTAGTTTTAATAGAGTTCAACAGATATTTAAGGAGCACCTACTAAGTTTCAGGGAAGTTAATTTAATGTAGGTGTTTCAGTATACTTCAAAGACAGCTCAGATTTCCCATCCTGAATCATGGGCAACTTTTTACAACTAGAATAGACATTAATTGGTAACTTTGGGCATCTAAGAAATATCTGAAGGGGACTCAGATTATTAAACTAGATAACCTTGTTTAATAATATTTGCTTGGCATATTCAAATATGAATCACACCCCAAATCACTAGGCAAAGCAATCTCAAAATGCAACATAGGGAGTTCAACATGTGAGAAAAAAGCAGTATACATATATTTTGGAAAAACACATTTACTTTCATCACTGAAAGGCCAGTTAATACTTTTCAATTGTCTTCAGTGGTACAGAAGAATTTTAAATCAGTAATTATGTAACATTAGAACATATTACATATGTTTTTCCTAACCAATTTTTAGATGCTATATTTTGTAAAACTTGCAAAAATCGAGAAAAAATTACACCTCTCTAGCTCCTTCACACATTATTTCCCTTACCTATATTCTGTGAAGACTACTACAACTTCACAACTTAAAAAAAATACTTCTAATCAAACTTGTTTCTATTCTCTGAAAATTAGTTAAGCGTTTTTTACCTTTTGTTTTTCTTCACACATCAGCAGTCTTTTTCCAATTCTGTAACAAGAAGCATAACTTTGCATTTTGAAAATGCCAATCACCTTAAAACTTCTCTCATGCTAGAAACAGAAAAAACAGAACAGTTCTCCTTTTTCTAATGCTATGGAATAGTGGTTTTATATACACATTAATTATCTTGTATAAAAATGATAAGAAATAAGAATCAGGCTACTTGAATTATATTGAAAATATTGATATTTTTAATCAAATTGAATAATTCTATAGTCTAACACATAAATCAGTAAATCCATTATTATTTAGATTGCATTTTTTGTCATTGATTTACATCTTGAAGGACTCACATGACTCTCTGAAATATCGTGATCTGTTTTTGTTGCCAGTCATGATGCTATAATTTATATAAAATATTCAAGCTGACTTGTACATAAACTAATTGACAGATGTAGGAATTGTCATTTGGGGATTAATCATTTTGCCAGTACATTCAAGTACATGTTAGGTAATTCTAAGATGTACGTAAAGGAAACATCCCCTCTCTTTTTCTCTCCAATATTATCTACTGTTTTATTTTTAAAATGTGCCTACCCTTATACCATTTTCTCCTATTTAAAATTATGTCCATATAAACAGATAATAAATGGAGAAGAATTCCAACTGGGAATATTTTTATAAGATAAAACTTGTTTCAATTTGCATTACCATCAACAAATAGCCCAATCACCCTTTTTTCCTATATTAAAATACTAGCAACATGTAGCATTCATTTACCAGATTTAAATTTTAAAAAGACCTGTATTTTTACATGAGTCAGAACAAAGTGAGACTCTTGTCCAGAGAAATAGTACTGCAGTCTGAATCTAGATACAGCATTGCAATCAAATTCTGAATATTATTGGATATTTACGGTCACTCATTTAGGTTAGTGACTCATTTAGATACGCTTTCTATACTGAACAGATTACAGAGATTAGGGAAAATATATTACTGTCATTTTGTACCAATCAATAAGAAAGCAAAATCTCCTGGAGGCTCCTTTTAGTGGGTGATCAAACGTTCATAAAATAAATCATAAAGACTATTCTTACTTATAAGTTTTAGCGTCCCTACATTTTGGCAGTTGATTATCAAGAATTCATTGAACAACATATGTGAGCAGGACCTCTATTTCTTATTTAGCCATTTCTCTAAAAATTTGGAATTTAATCATTTGAGACAGATGAGAACAAATAACAACTTCCCAATGAACATAAAAGGGGAGACCACAGAAAATAATTCCTATTATTTTTGCTCATTAATTAATTCATTCAACAAGTATTTAATGAATACCTGTTATGCATGAAGCACTATTCTAGTTGCCAGAAATTTATCAATGATTGAAGTATATAGTTTCTGCCCTCATATTGCTTATAATTTTTATTTATCTAAATGTGAGATTAGATTGCTTATATAACTTAGAATTAATATGCCACTCTCTCCACCTCTTCTCATTCTTAGAGTGTACATACAATAAAAACCCAAAACAAAATGCAACAAAACATAGAACAGTTAATCTAGTCAATTTCTGGACTAAGTTTTATAATTAAATGACAATTACATTCATATTATTATATTATTTTGTATTGTACTACATGCATATTAATGTATTACAATGTACTGTTTAATACAGTGGTAGACTGTTTAATGGGCACGAGTTCTTCCCATTCCTGTAAGCTTCCTTCTATGCAGTGAGACTGTGCTGCTGCTTCTCCCTTCTAGACATGAATCTCTTTCTAGGCCCTCTTGAATCAGGACCAACCTTGTGACTTATTTTGACTCATAGAACATTACGGAAGTGATGCATGAGCTCTGGATCCTAGGCTTCGTGGGGTTCATAAATGCCACCTTACCCCTCTTGGAGCATTGTCATGAGACCTCCGTGTTAATAAGCCCAGGATGGAAAACCACTAGGAGAGGGAGACACAGTATCCTGGCTGGGCTTCGCCTCCAGCTCATCCACCAGATTACTATCGTTAAAAAACTGCCAGGCTAATTGACAGAAATATGAGAAACAGTAACTTATTGCTGATTAAAGCCACTAAGTGTTAGTCTGGTGTGCTAAGAACAAATAGATAAAAGACACAGAAACGTATATACCAGACACTGTGCTAAATACAACATATGCAAAATTCAGCAAAAGCTTTCATAATCTTTGCCTATAGTCTCTATCATACTGTATAGCAGAAAAGACACAAACTCTTCAAGTATTCACACAAATATTGTGAAATTGCTATGGTAGCAAATAAAAGAAAGAAAAGTAAAAATATTTTATGAGAGGCTGTGATTCCTAGAGGGAAGCACATTTCTGGTACAGGTGACTTTAAGTGCAAAGTCCCTGTCAGAGAAAGGAGCAGATACCAGAAACCAATAGAAAGAAGGCAGTTGAGCCTGCGATAGAGGGTTAGCTCATGAAGAGATAAGATTGTGCTAGTGGGTTATGGCCAGGTATTTAGCTGTGTAGCATATTTGATATATGGAGGATACAGTTAGTAGCAGCTCTTATATTAAAAAAAGGAAAAGAAAATTTGGGTTTCTTTGTGTATGTGCATTTTATCTTTTTGAGCAATTATTTGCTACAAGAGCATTCAGGAAATAGAAGCAAAACATGCTCCAAAATATCAGCAGAGGCAGTGCTTAAATTTCATTATTAAGGCTTCTTTCATATGTACACTCTTAGAGTGGAAACTAAGTAACCTAAATAAATCTAATAATGAAAATGAATTAGAGAGAAATGAGCTTTGGTAATTGTGATTGTCTTTCAATTGAACAATTAGACTTTAACATAGAAGAAAAGAAATATGATAGGACAATTAAACACTGCATATAACCAGGCAAATCAACAAGTTTCTATAGTACAGGTCAGCTCTGTACTGTGTGGCCACCGACTTTATTGACTCAGAATAATACAAAGAATACGCAAAATTTTGAAAGTGATGAAATTTTTCTGACACTACTATTATTCTCATAAATGTGCCAAGTGAAAAAATAACAATTATTTCCAATAAAAAAAACAATTAGTGCATAGTTCTGTTAAAAACAAGATTTGCTTCCCTCTAAGCTCCAAAAATATAGACATAGCAATTAACAACCCTGAAATTCCCTTCCTTTGCCTGCAAGACTCATAATAAAATTATTGCCCAGAAGTGCTGGCAAGTGACCAAAATGAGGAGGCATTTTTGGGGATTACTGGTTTAAACAATAACTCCTTCAAACAGGGCAAGCAAAGGAAAAAAAAAAAAAAAGAAGGAAGGAAGGAAGGAAGGAATGAAGGAAGGGAGGGAAAAAAAGAGAAAATCTGTATTCTTTTTGTTACATTCAGTCGTCACAATAGAGTAATTTTCTCTCATCATCCATAAATCTATCATCTTGCTAATACTTAGGTAAAATCATTTTCATTGTAGCACATAATATATATTAATAAGCTACTAGACTTTTTCTAATATTCTACTTTCCTTTCCACTTTAGATTTAACAATCATATAATAATCACTGTTCTGCTTGCGAATGAATCATATGCAATAGTAAGGAAATAGCTAAGAGGGAGATGCCGCCCATGAGAGATTTAATCATAGGAAATGGCTGACTTTTTATTTCCAATAACCATCTGCACTCATGGTAAATCAGGTGCTAATGAAGCTCAGGCCCAGACTGCACAGGAGCATAAATCTCAAGAACCAAAAGTCGTGGAGCAACAGACCTCAGAAAAACAGAATTTTCTAAGGAAATGCACCAAAATTATCATATAGAAGGTCACCATCTGCAAACGTGTCACATAAGTGAATATATTTGGTAGGCCTAATACCACGTTATGACACTGGCTGTAAACATCAAATCTCTACTTTTCTTTTGAAACTTACCACTTTCAAATATTATGATCACTTATGGTTTTTTACGTCCTCCTAGATAGTCAACATCTTGGGGGTAGGGGCTCTTCATTCCAGTTTAATTTTTATCACCTCCATAGTGGTTTGTCCTTATCAGTACTTGATATTTGGAGAATGAATAATGAGAATAAATTTATTAATTGTGGAATCCTACTTTTAGGTCAGAAAAGTTTTGCAGAATTTTTTTCTCCAGTGGAGGAGGAAGCCAAGTCAATGCAGTAGAATTTGTACCAGAATTTGTCTTCTGAGAGTCAATAAATGTACCCATATCTTCTAAGAGTTTTTGCCTCTCAGTAATTATAATCCTTAACTTCACGTCTTGCTCACTCATTGTTGGAGTGATACATGTAAAAGAATCAGAACAAAGTTAGAAGGAGAAGGGACAGCCCAGAACCGACAGTATAAATTCAAATCCTGTCACAAAATGATGCAAGTCTAAGGACTTGACAAAATAATTTCCTTTTTCTATATGCTAGTATAATACATAGATCATATCTACCTTGTAATTATTAATCATTATATTTTTAGCCACTGGCAAATAATATCAAAGCAAAGACCTGGTAAAGAAGAGGTATGATATCTCTATTAACTCTTGAACCAACCTAAGTTCTATACCATCCCACACTTCACTTAGCCTCATTATTCTCTACGTTTCCATGAATGCAGAAATCTTAGTCAAGTGTTAATAAGCCTTTTATTTTCATTTGTTTTCTGTAAAAAAATATAATTAGCACAAAAAAGAAATCTGGTTGCTAGAGCCAATTAGTCTGTAAATAGCTTTATAAATTGTATTAGGTAAATATTAATACTTAGAGCAGCAGTTTTTAATTTTCTGTGGATCACAGATACTTGAAGAATTTGATGACAGGTGTGAACCATCTGCCCTGATATAAGCACATGATATATATGTGCAGAATTATGGCTAAAATTTCAGGAGTTTTACAGTCTCGAAATCTATTAATAGTGCCCAGGACTGTGTAAATCCAGGTCAGAATTTCTGACTATAGTTGTATTTGCAAACTGAGAAATTAACAAAGATCTTAGGTGGAATTCATCATACATAACAGACTTTAGATGTAGACTGTTTTTTATTTCTTATCCAAAAAGTTAATCAATACCAGAATTTATCATGCTAGATTACAATTTTAAACTGTGTTTTCATATATCCACATGAAATCCACATAAAACAAAATAATGAATCTTTTCATTTAAAACTAAGAAGACAGACAAATTTTACCATTCAGTGTATATTTCTGGACATGATATATAGAGTTGTATTCAGGTAATGTTATGCAGTACTAATAAGCATTCACAAAATTAGAGTTGCTTACATCTGATGAGTGGGTTTTAACCCTCAGAAGCTAGTTAATGCACACTCCTGCCCCAGGCAAATTGACATTGCTGTATCCCGAATGTGTTGGCATTTGACCTATGGGAAGCTAACTTGCTGTTACTGAGAGGAACATCTGTATGCACATCCTACAACACATTATTTTCACATTTACTGCTTTCTTCTCTTTCATTTATCTTAATACATGACAAAAAAAATTGACAAATCTTTGTTTCGTAATGCAAATTATTGCACCTGAAGCCAAATCCAATCTATTCTCAATTCAACACATAAGATGAACTGAGAAGGGATTTTATGGCATCTAATATTATAATTAGGCATATTTTTAAAGAAAAATTAATATTAAATATAGATGCTAGTAAAAGCTAAGTATCAGATTTGAACTTCAATTTTCTTCAAAGATTTTCTCTGCAAAGCAACATATGTTCCTAATTATATACTTTATTGTGTCAAAATTGTAGAAAATTAATTAATAACAAAATATGAAGAAACCTATAACTTGCGTTATAGCCTGTAGTGTAAGGACAATGGTCTCCAGTTTACATGGCTCAACTTACGATTTTCATAGTTTACAATGGTGTGAAAGCAGTGCACATTCAACAGACACTACACTGCAGGTTTTGAATTTTGATCCTTTCCCAGGCTAGAGACATGTGGTGCAATACTCTCTTGTGATGCCAAGAAGTAGCAGTGAACCTCAGCTCCCAGCCACGCTATCTTGAGGGTAAACAAATGATAGTCTATAGTGTACTGTGTTTCCAGATAATTTTGCCCAACTGTAGGCTAATGTAAGTGTTCTGAGCACGTTTAAGGTAGGCTAGGTGATATGGTTTGGGTGTCCTCACCCAAATCTCATCTTGAATGGTAGCTCCCATAATTCCCATGTGTCGTGGGAGGGATCCAGTGACAGGTAATAGAATCATGAGGGTGGGTTTTTTCCCATGCTGTTCTGTTAATGAATAAGTCTCATGAGATCTGATGGTTTCATAAAGGGGAGTTCCCCTGCACACACTCTTGCCTGATGCCTGTAAGATGTTCCTTTGCTCTTCCTTCACTTTCCGCCATGGTCGTGAGGCCTCCCCAGCCACATGGAACTGTGAGTCCATTAAACCTCTCTCCTTTGTAAATTACCCAGTCTCAGGTATGTCTTTATTAGCAGTATGAGAATAGACTAACACACTAGGCTAAGCTATGATGCTCATATGATGTTAGGTATATTGTGTTAGTCTGTTTTCACACTGCTCTTAAGAAATACCCAAGACTGGATAATTTATAAAGGAAAGAGGTTTAATGGACTCACAGTTCCACAGGGCTTGGAAGAAACTTATAATCATGGTGGAAAGGTGAAGGGGAAGCAAGCACCTTTGTCACTGGTGGCAGGAGAGACAGAACAGGTGAAACTGCCAAACACTGTTAAACCTTCAGATCTCGTGAGGACTCACTATCACGAGAACAGCATGAGAGAAACCACCAGCATGATCCATTCACTGCCCACCAGGTTCCTACTTGATACGTGGGGAATATGGGGATTACAATTTGAGGTGAGATTTGGGTGGGGACAGAGAGCAAAACCATATCATATATTAAATGCATTTTTGACTTGATATTTTCTTTTTTTAATTTTTATTTTTAAATAGAATTCATTTTTTTGGGAGCAGTTCTAGGTTCACAGCAAAATTGTGCAGAACATATATAGAGTTCCCATATACTCCCTACCCCCACATATGCACAGTCCCCCCACCATCAAAACCTTATACCAGAGTGGTACGTTTATTATAATTGATGGACCTACACTGACACATAATTATCACCCCAAATCCAGAGTTTTCATTAGAGTTCACTCTTGGTGTTATACATTCTGTGGGTTTTGATAACTGTATAATGACAGGTATTCACCTTTATAGTATCATACAGAATAATTTCACTGCTTTAAAAATCCTCTGTGCTCCAACAACTCATCCAGATTTTTTTAGGGTTATTTTATGAATCAAATGAGATATAGGTAAAGTATTTAGCACAAGGCCTGGCACATAGAAAGTGCCCACTAACAATAGCCAACATTAGCATTAATCATCAGCTTGAGTTGACTGGTGAGGGCTAAAAGTAAATGGTTGCAACAGAAATAAAGAAACAGATGCAAACAGTATTTTCTCTCTGTGTGTGTGTGTGTATGAAAAAGGTAGTGTATGTAAATACACACACAGATATAAAGAAAAAGAGGTAACACAGAAAACACTAGGACAAAGTTACTGAATACATGTGGGAGAGAGAGAAAAAAAGCTAAGTGCAAAGAATCAAGCCTTGTATGTTAGCTTTTACTCAATGAGATGCAGCCCAAATGTGATTAGATATGCAAGATAATTTATTAGGGAAAACGCTTGTGAGGGAAAAGTAGGTAGGCACAGAAAGAGCCTGGGAGAGCCCTCAGACCATCATGCAGATCCGATTTCTGTGAAAGAGAAAGAGAAAGAGAAAGAAGTTCTGGACAGTGGTGCTGTGTTTTGTTGTTGTTTTTGTTTTTCAAGTTCTGGGATACATGTGCAGAAGGTGCAGGTTTGTTACATAGGTATACATGTGCCATGGTGGTTTGCTGCATTCATCAACCCCCCCATCTACATTTGGTATTTCTCCTAATGCTATCCCTCCCCTAGCACCCCACCCCCCTGACAGACCCTGGTGTGTGATGTTTCCCTCCCTGTGTCCATGTATTCTCATTGTTCAACTCCCAATTATGAGTGAGAACATGCGGTGTTTGATTTTCTGTTCCTGTGTTAGTTTGCTGAGAATGATGGTTTCCAGCTTCATCCATGTCCCTGCAAAGGACATGAACTCATCTTTTTCATGGCTGCATAGTATTCCATGGTGTATATGGGCCATATTTTCTTTATCCAGTCTATCATTGATGGGCATTTGGGTTGGTTTCAAGTCTTTGCTATTGTGAACAGTGCTGCAATAAACATATGTGTGCATGTGTGTTTATAGTAGAATGATTTATAATCCTTTGAGTATATACCTAGTAGTGGGATTACTCAGTCAAATGGTATTTCTGGTTCTAGATCCTTGAGGAATCGCCACACTGTCTTCCACAATGGTTGAACTAATTTACACTCCCACCAATATTGTAAAAGTGTTCCTATTTCTCTTCATCCTCTCCAGCATCTGTTGCTTCCTGACTATTTAATGATCGCCATTCTAACTGGCATGAGATGGTATCTCATTGTGGTTTTGATTTGCATTTCTCTAATGACCAGTGATGATTATCTTTTTTCATATGTTTGTTGGCCACATAAATGTCTTCTTTTGAGAAGTGTCTGTTCATATCCTTCATCCACTTTTTGATGTGGTTGTTTGTTTTTTTCTAGTAAATTCGTTTAAGTTCCTTGCAGATTCTGGATATTAGCCATTTGTCAGATGGATAGACTGCAGAAATTTTATCCCATTCTGTAAAATTATGTAAATACACACATATCTATCTGAAAAGAACTATCTGATGATAGTTTCTTTTGCTGTGCAGAAGCTCTTTCATTTCATTAGATCACATTTGTCAATTTTGGCTTCTGTTGCCATTGCTTTTGGTGTTTTAGTCATGAAGGCTTTATCCATGCCTGTGTTCTGAATGGCATTGCCTAGGTTTTCTTCTAGCGTTTTTATGGTTTTAGGTCTTATGTTTAAGTCTTTAATCCATCTTGAGTTAATTTTTGTATAAGGTGTAAGGAAGAGGTCCAGTTTCAGTTTTCTGCATACGACTAGCCAGCTTTCCCAACACCATATATTAAATAGGGAATCCTTTCCCCATGCCTTGTTTTTGTCAGGTTTGTCAAAGATCAGATGGTTATAGATGTGTGGCATTATTTCTGAGGCCTCTGTTGTTTTCCATTGGTCTATATATGCTGTTTTGGTTACTGTAGCCTTATGGTATAGTTTGAAGTCAGGTAGTGTGATGGCTCCATCTTTGTTCTTTTTGCTTAGAATTGTCTTGGCTATAGGGGGTCTTTTTGGTTCCATATGAAATTTAAAGTAGTTTTTTCTAATTCTGTGAAGAAAGTCAGTGGTAGCTTGATGGAGATAACATTGAATCTATAAATTACTTTGAGCAGTATGGCCATTTTCATGATATTGATTCTTCCTATCCATGAGCATGGAATGTTTTTCCATTTGTTTCTGTCTTCTCTTATTTTCTTGAGCAGTAGTTTGTAATTCTCCTTGAAGAGGTCCTTCACTTCCCTTGTAAGTGATTTTTAAAACATAATTTCAACTTTTATTTTAGATTCAGGGAGGGCATGTGGATGTTTGTTACATGGGTATATTGCATGAAGCTGAAGTTTGAGATAAAAATGATCCTGTCACCCAGATAGTGAGCATAGTACTCAATAGTTTTTCAACTCTTGTCTCTGATCTTCTCTCCATGTTCTAGTAGTCTCCAACGTCTATTGTTGCCATGTTTGTCCATGGGTACCCAATGTTTAGCTCATACTTATAAGTAAGAACATGTGGTATTTGGTTTTCTGTTCCTGAGTTAATTTAGTTAGGATAATGACCTCCAGCTACATATATATTGCTGCAAATGACATGATTTCATTCTTTTTATCACTGCATAGTATTCCTTGGCATATATATATATATAAAACACATTTTCTTGATCCAATCCGCCACAGATGGGCACCTAGGTTGATTCCATGTCTTGGCTAGTGTGAATAGTGCTACAACGAACATATGAGCGCAGGTGTCTTTTTGGTAGAATCACTTATTTTCTTTTGGATATATACCCAGTAATGAGATTGCTGGGTTGAATGGTATTCTGTTTTAAGTTCTTTGAGAAATCTCCAAGCTGCTTTCCACAGTGGATGAACTAATTTACATTCCCACCAGCAGTGTATAAGCAAGCATTCCCTTTTCTCTGCAGCCTCACCAGCATCTATTGCTTTTTGACTTTTTAATTATAGCCATTCTGATTGGTGTGAAATAGTATCTCACTGTGGTTTTGATTTGCATTTCTCTGATGATTAGTGATGTTGAGTATTTTTTCATGTTTGTTGGCAGCTTATATGTTTTCTTTCGAGAAGTCTTTGTTCATGACTTTTGCTTGTTAAATTGTTTTATTTTTTACTTGTTAAATTGTTTTGGTTCCTTATATATTCAAAATATTAGACCTTTGTCAGATGTATACTTTGTAAATCTTTTCTCCCATCCTGTAGGTTGTCCATTTATTCCCATCCTGTAGGTTGCTAATTTCTTTTGCTAGGCAGAAGCTCTTTAGTTTAATTAGGTCCCACTTGATAATTTTTGCTTTTGTTGCCATCACGTTTGAGGACTGAGTCATAAATTCTTTCCCAAGGCTGATGTTTCCTAGATTTTCTTCTAGGATTCTTATGGTTTGAAATTTTACATTGACATTACTTAGCAATGAGGGAGAGCACAATTCCAGCACCTACTGCTGAGGTATTTTCCACAGTTCTGGCTGTGGAGGCTCCTACTTCACTCCAGAGCAGGCACGCCAATCTCTGGCATGAGACTAAAATGCCTCCATGGCCATGCTGCCGGGTCTCCAAAGAATGACTCACTTTGTATGCACCTGGATTAAAAATGGCATCCTGCTCTTGGTCCCAAGTATGGGAAAATGTCTGCAGCTTTTCCAAGTGTCTTTCTCTTTCAGCACCTCCAAGCCTCTCTCCAAGGCAGTTCCAGTGCTCAGGAGAAACAAAATGCTCTTCCTCGGTCTAGGTTGCTCAGATCTTCAGTGGAAATGTGAGTCACAGAGGGAGACTCTCTGTCCCTCTCACCTACCTGGGCTTCAGTCACATTTATCAGCCAGATGCTACCACGGGAGCTGTTTGCCAACAACCCCGGGAACTGGGGTGTCCTTCATGGTTCTGGTTGACTCCTTTTTTCCTTCTTGAATTAAAGCTCACATAGTTGATCTTTATATACTATCCTGCTACTTCCAAGTGGCTGAGGCACGCTACCTCTAATCTGCCATCTTGGGAGTGGGTAGGGGGGGAACTATATTTTTAATTTATAGTGGGTTTATGGTGAACTTAACCTCATCATAAGTTGAGGAGCACATGTACATCACTTGTGACAACAAGTAGCTGACAAGCGAAAGAAACACATGGCAAAGTACCACCTTGATAAATATCTTTATGTCCTTTGACTTGGCTGCTACTTGCTTTTTGATATCTTTATCATTATGAGAGATGTGTATAACAGAAAGAATTACAGATGATGATTTCTTAAAGCAATTAGTAGTTACTAAACATAAATTATATTTATATTTATTAATCTATACTCTTATCTACTCACCTTGTTTTAGGGGCTCATATACTTTCTTGGAAAACTATATAGAAATAGTATGAATGGCTATTTTTTCAAACATTTTAGCTCTAGAAGGATTTATTCAAGTTTATCCATTGAATCTGCCCATCCATATCTGTTTTACTTCTTTAGTCCTACTAATTATCCAATTTATTATTACCTTGATTATTGAATCAATGCAATCTGACAAATATTTCCACTTTCCCCTTCTGGGAGCAAGGTGGGAGTATATCTCCTGGCCATTTTATGGAGGGGATAAGGCCACAAGTCTACGTTTGATCAATAAGGTGTTAGGAAACATGATGTGGGTAATTTCAAGTCTGGAATATTTAATTGCCCACATGAGATTCACTGGAATTCTCTTTCCTTCTTGCACATTGAATGACAAAATTCGAGTTAACGGCCACTGTGTCATCTTGGACCCTTGAATAAATACAGAAACAGAGCTCTGCAACCCCTGCAAAGAATTTGGAACATAATAGAGAATAATTCTTTGTGGATTTAAGTCATTGTTATTTTGGGGCTGTTTGTTACCTTGGTGTAACGCTTCCTAACATGTTTAAAACATGCACTAATGTGTCTTTTCAAATACAGTTGTTCCACTTCCAAATTATTCTTCAGAAAAGAACCACGTTTTTGTTTGTTTCTATTTGTGAAACAGTAACTGTTATATTGAATAAAAATGACAGAAAGATGCCATCATAAAGTAAATAAAATTTTAAAATTTGTCTTACATTTATTCCGTAGAGTGAGTTCTTTGCCAAAAATAAAATCTGAGTTCAGTAATTAAAATGCTAGTTTCATCAAAGCTCTGAATCTAATTTAAAGTTGAGGTTACTTCCCTGCCTTAGCTATTGGCTGATGCAAGAATAAAGCCCATGAAAAAGAAAGGGAAGGGACAACTTCTTCACTCATTTCTCACCTAGGACTTCTTTTCTCCTGCTCTATCTTCGCTATCCATATTCTCTGACTCCTCCAATTTAGAACAAGCAGTAGAAGAGGTAAGGAGAGAAGGGATAGTTCTTCCTTGAGTAGTACCATGGTAGATGACTCCCACTAGTATTTTCTACTTTTTCCATATTTTAAAATTCATTTTCTGACGGGCCCGTTCTTTCATTTTTTCATTTTTCTGAGATTTCTCCCTATCCTTTACACCCAACCAGTCCCCTGACATAGTCAAGTGCATGTTTTGAGTTTATCCTTATCCCCTGGGCATCTGCCAATTTAATTCTCATTTCCTCTGCTGAGGTCCCCTTGCCCTTCCTGAAAGATCTAAGACAGTCACAAAGCAGCTCATGTTCTCCTCTTCTCTTCTCCTCTTCCAATCTCTCTCTCTAGCCCACATGCTGAATTTCACCCTGGCAAACTCAGGTCCACAACACTTCCCGAACTGCAATCTGCTACTCTACTATCAAGAGCTCCCCAAACTTTACTTGCTCATATGTGACATACTTGATGACCTACAAAGCAGTGGATACTAAGACCTCCAAGCGAGACATTAAACCTCCTCTTTTGACTTTGGGTTAGGAGGGGTTACCCCACTGGGAGCGATGAAGTGGACCTGACAGCATATCTCCCTCCAGAGACACCTCTTAAAAACCTTTCCCTTCTCCCCATGGGCGCTCTTCCATACTTTTGGTTTGATAGAGTGCTTTAACAGTCCTCAAACTGGTTCTGCATTAGCATCTCTCTTTGCAATATACTTCAGCTGAAATTTCCATTAGAATCATTTGCAAACAGAAATCAAGTCTTGCCAACTCCACCTGTCTCCTATACCCTCACCACCAGCCCCCGCACACATTCTGATAAAAAGCCTTCAGAGACTTCATCTGAATTTAGGATTAAAATCTAATTAAATCCTACATGATCTAAATTCTGCCTGTCTTAACAACCCTTTGGTATGATAATAAGAGCTAGTTGCATGAGTCTTCTATTTCTCTTATGAAAGAACTCTCTTGCCGTAGAGCAGGGTTTCTCAATCTCAATACTATTTACATTGATTGGGCAGATACCTCTTTGTTATGAGGCACCGTCCTGTGCATTGTAGGATGTTTAGCAGTATCCCTGGCCTCTATCAACTATATGTGATTACTACCCGCAACCTTGTCGTGACAATCAAAAATGCTTCCAGATATTGCCGAATGTCTCCTGAGGAGGGCACAGATTGTCCGTCTGTTGCCTTAGAAACTTCATATGTGATATTCCCTCTGTCTCAAAGTCTATCTTGCTCATTCTCTACATAAAAACTTCCTACTCATCTTTATCCCTGAGTGAGTTCCCAAAACTAAGTCAGTTCTTCTGGTGATAAAGCATCTCAACATTACTTTTCCTTTGTAGCTACACAGGTGGTTTACAACCCTCCCTCTCTCCACCTCCCACAGAGATACTTTTGGAGCATTGGTTTATGGCATATGCCACATACCCAGGCCACTACAACAGGATGAGGCCTTTATAATGCAACTGAAGGCTGAGGAAACACCCAGACCTCATTGGAGAACCTTCCAGGCAGTGTAACAGTCTTAATTTTCTCTTTTCTCTTTTAGATATGTCATTGGCTGAATCGAAAGCCTTTGCTGATGTTTCTTTTGTGAGTAGAATGGATGAAACTGAGTGAGAGATAATAATAAGAGCTAACATGTATTGAACATGTACTATGTGCTTTACATAAAATAACACATTCAGTCCTCACGATGAATTAGCACTAGCTAGCTTCATCTGACAAAAGACAAAATCACAATTCAGAAAGAATAAAGTATTCATTTCAGATCAGGTATTGGCTTTGTAGATCTGCCTTTATTCTTCATAACTGCTGTTCCCTCTGCTGGGAAGTTTCTTCCCCCAATTAACCACATGCCTTTCCTCCTCACCTTCCAGGTCTCTCTTCAAATGTCACCTTCTCAGGTAGGATTTCTTGAGTGCTCTATTTAAAGTTATAAATAGATGCCTCACGCTGGCATTTCCTGCTTTGCTTTCTTCCATAGCACTTCCTGCCATCTGAAATGCTGCTGTTTTACTTTGATTGCCTCTCTCCTCTGAAAGACTGGAAGTTCTTCGAGGGCAATGATTTTCTTGCAAGGCTAAATCCTCAGTACCTGAAACATGCTTCACACTTGGTGAGTTCACCATAAACACTTGTTGAATAAATGATGAGTAAATTTCAATCCTCAACATGAAGGTCTTAGTATTTGAACTAGGCATATAGTCTTGGGGTGAAATGTTGGTTCAAACTTGTTTTAAGAATGCTTTCATTTTAGTTTTCTAGAAACAAGAATACTGACCGTGCAAATTGTATACAGGTAATCCAGGGTACATACAGATAATCCGGGGTAAAAGAGACTAGAAGTGACTCTCTCCTGCCTCCATAGTTAATTTCTAGAGAGGAGGGCCCTGAGGCAGGAAGCAGGTAGACAACCAGCTTGCACTTGTGTTGGCGGCCTGTCAGCCAGAGTTGAGTTTGACCTGGCCCGGAGTACCCACAGCAGCTAGGGCCAAAATCAGACTGGGCCAAGATAATTTTTCATGGTGCACCAAGATCACCTGCTGTGATAATCTACCCTGGTAACATTTTATATTTCTCAAAACTCGCCTTAATTTATATAAGTAACCTAAATCCATCACGCTGTTTTTAAAATACATTTTCTATCCTTCTCGTCTGAAAAATTATAGAAACAGATGTATACTCTCATCATAAAAATAACCTTACATCAGATGAAAATTTTACCAGGTCATGCCCCCAAAATTAACAAAGTTACTAACTATGCAATTTTTCATTTTATATTAAATCATAGGAATAATTTTCCTATCTCCCTAAGCCCATTAAAAGTCCAGTACTTTATAGCAGAGATGACATTGAATGATTCACAAATTAATGAAACCATTGTTACAGTGCTTTAAATTTTAGGAACTAGAATTATAAACCTTATAAAACCATGACTCCCCCCAGCCCCTTCAGCAGCACATGTGTTGCCTGTTTGAATACTAAACATGTGAGAAGCCATTTTATGAACACTTTGTGCTAAATAACTTTTCTAGGATGAATAAGGGTGCCTAGATATTTCCACAGAGGCAGATTAGTGACATTCAAATTGTAATCTTGTTCCTCGAAGCAGAAGTAAGCTTTCCATAAAGGACCGAACTTGAAAGGGAAATTTTGCTGACAGTGAGAGTTTGAGTTTCAGTCCCTAAAGCCAGGGGCAAGTTTTTCAAGAGACCTATAGTGTAAGGCCACATTGTGGACTATGTAACTTCAGCTAATTTCTTGGAAATGTGAGTATAATTGTCTCTGCATTTTACATGTTTAAGTGATATGATGTGACAGCATCTGGGTTATAGGATGGGGGGTTCTGAACCATGAGAACCCCTAAATTTGAGACCGTTTTGTGTCAGGATATTCTGAGTTGTGTCTCAAGTGATTTTATCCTCTGACCCATAGTGCAGAATTGTTTCCTGATTAGGCTGTTTCAAAGCTAAAAGGGACAAAAATAGGGCTGAGCAGCCAGCCAGCCAAATGTACCTTTTATAAATCTATCTCTAAACTTGTAGAGAACTCTAACAATGGTTTCATTAATTTAACAATCACTCAATGTCATATCTATTATAATGTACTAAGCTCTTAAGAGAGAAAGAAAAAAGAAAATTGTTTTATTCCCGTGATTTAATTTAAAATGAAAAATTGCATTGATGGTAGTCTTGTTAAACTTTTTTGATTTGCTTTATGATTTAAAGTATGGACTTTCTTTTCTTGAGGGCCATGCTTCTGTCTTCTATTTTAAAACTTCTAAATAATCATTCTTATCTTCTAGGACAGGTATGAAAACACTTGATAAGTGATTTTAATAAAAACATATACTGTGTACTTGTAACTTGGTAACAAACGCAGCCAAAAAGGTTGCATATTGAAACAGTGTATATCGAAACCATATACCTAGCTTGGCCCCCAAAATGCCTGTGGGAACAATGACTGATCCCCATTGCTCACCATGTAGCTTACTTTGGCTAGATCACTTTCCTGGGTCCCTGGGATCTTCCTGGGGTTCTTGCCAAATCCAGTTTCCAGTTCCCAGGGTAGGTTATACTCCTTTTGCACAGTTCTTCACAGCCATGGTTTGGGATTGTCCCACCAAAGACTCTTTGTGGACAATATAATACTCTCCCTTTCTCAGAGAGCTCCTTTGATAATGTCCTAAAACTTCTGTCTTTCTAATCCACAAAGGAATTTTCCTAGGTTCAGAATTTTCTGGATCTGCTAGCCTACTAAAATCCCCCTGTGATTCTGGAGTATAGTAGAAACATCAGAGTTACTTAGTCAGACATTCTTGAAATAGATTAGACTTTACCAGGGGTGACTGAGCCAAAATTGTTACATTTCGTAACCATGAAAATGAAAGACTTCCACTGAAAGCAGGACATATTGGAAGACAAATGCATTTGATTCTAGGCTCATGGGGTCCCTTTTTTCTGCTACTAATTTTGAAGTTGACCTCTTTATGAACATTGATTCTCTTTTGAGATCCAGTCATTTCAAGGGGAAGAGAAGATGATATTCTAATCCATTTGCCCACACAAACAAGTCAAAAAGCACAATAATATTAATTTCTTGGTTTTGAATATTCATTTCTTAGTTTGAAAAGTGTATCACGATTATGTAAGATGCTAACTTTAGGGAAAAGTAGATAAAATGGATTCAGTTTATCTATGTAACATCTTCGTAAACTTTCTGTAAATCTAAAGTTATTCCAAAATAAAAAAATTTATTTAAAAAATTTGTGGATGATAGAAGGGGACGCCAGTGATTCAAAAAGTCACTTAAATTCCAGAGAATGATACAACCAATATTTGTAGAGGATAGAAAATGATCCAACACCTCTCTTAGATACATTGATAATTAATTTGCATTAGAGACTGACATCAAATGCCTCAACCTATATATGTTTCGTGTAAAACACTCAGAATTAGAAGGAGGTCTGCAGCAGGACATATACTGAAAACTTAAAATTCAAAATGTGCAGAAAGTCCCTTATTTTAAATCAACAGTGTACTTAAAAATATTTACCTACTCATTTTCTTCAGGCTTCCTTTATACTAGATGATTATGCAAATAGAATTTAAAAGGGAAAAAACAATCTATGTTTTTGATCTTGTCCATTATAAATATTTACGCATTTTGGTGAAGCAGGAAAGTGGTTGTTAGCAAAACTGATTTGGATGGATAAGAGGAAATTTTGATTAAAAATAAAGTAAAGCATAATGAGATTGGGGAAAATGTCATCTGAGGAAAAAAATCTCATTTTTTTTTTTTGTTTTTACCAACATCCTTTTTTGAGAGTACTGCAGACAATTATGTCACATACACATTTTTAAGACTTTTTCCCATTACACTAGACTTCTTCATTTTCTAAATTTGTTATTTGTAAATGGAATTCATTTCTCTGGCTTCATTTTCTTGTCTCATTATGCTGAATTCAGCGAGTGTTTGTTTTGAAACCCTCTTTAAATAAGAGCTCCCATTTCTTTTCATCATCTGTAAGTTCTTAACCATGTACAAAATCATTTTTGTTGAACCAACTTTCCAGTTCACGCACCACTGCTACTAGAAATTCTAGGATGAAATCCATCATTAGGCGACTCAAAGAAATTACGGAGTTTTTTTTTTTTTTTTTTTTCCACTTTCTGTTTCTTGCTAGTTATTGAGAAATTTGGTGATTCAGAGAATAAGGAAAGAGAGTGGGGAGTGCTCTGACTAGGGTCTAGTAACCCCCTAGTGGATGACTTCAGCTGGCTTTAAGCAATTGCTTTTTTTTTTGAAATGGAGTCTTACTCTGCCGCCCAGGCTGGAGTGCAGTGGCGCGATCTCGGCTCACTGCAACCTCCGCCTCCCAGGTTCAAGCAATTCTCCTGTCTCAGCTTCCTGAGTAGCTGGGATTACAGGCACGTGCCACCACACCAGCTAATTTTTTGTATTTTTAGTAGTGACGGGGTTTCACTGTGTTAGCCAGGATGGTCTCGATCTCCTGACCTCGTGATCTGCCCGCCTCGGCCTCCCAAAGTGTTGGGATTACAGGCGTGAGCGACCAGGCCCGGACTTACACAATTGCTTTTAATACAATAATTCCTCTTCTAAATTTACTGTGAGGTTGCAGTCAGGAATTGGTTTTGGTAATTGTAAAGTCCAGCTGAAGTGCTGGTGGAAACTCTATACTAATAAGTGCTTGGTAATTATAGTTATGTCCTCACTGAAGTGATCCAATACATGTTGCATACTTAGCTATATCCAAAACTGGCAGAAACTTGTCTTTAGTGATTAAAACAGTTATCACTGCCCAGCCCTAAAAGATTTATAAACACTGCATACATTTAGAAACCCCTTGTCAATCTAAAAATAAATATATAAATAAATAAAAAATAAAATAAAAATAAAAATAAACAATGGCAGCATGTTTTTAATTATGCCTAATTGAAAAAGGAATAAAATCATTTGGAAACTAGGTGTAGAAAAGGGGATGAAAAGTCTGATAATCAGTGGTTATTCTAAAGAAAATAAAATTCTTCTCAATGTAAATCATATAAACATACCAGAGTGCTTTAAAAATACAGTTAAATAATCACACTGTTTTACTGTTTTGGCAAAAGTTCCATTTAGCATAGAAAATAAATATCACTCATATTGTTTTCATTTTGCTTTACGTGTTCAAATAGGATATATACCAGCTCTACACATCATCCAAATATATAATTATGTGGTTAATTATCACAACATAGTGTTATTCTTATTAACTTTAAATATTTTATTTTGTGATTATTAGAAAACAAATTTAAAAATAAGGAGTATTCATTGCTTTCATCACACATTGATTAAATATGTTTTTCAGAGGGTCTGTTGAGTGCAAAGAATTATGCTGTAATAGTGTATATATTTTCTAATTTTTCTTTCTAACTGTTGATTTCTTATTTCCTTAGCAATCAAAGCATATGGACTATATTTTAATTCTACAGACATTGCATTAGGCAGAACAGCTACCAACACCCAATCCCTGAAATTTGTGATTATGTTTTGATACATGGCAAAAGGAACTATGCAGATGTAATTAAGGTTAAGAACTTTAAAACAGGAAGATTAAGTCCAACAAGTTCTTCAAAGAACTACTACATGCAGAAGGTATGTGCTGACTGGGGCACCTTGTAGTTGGAAGGAAGGCTCCTCAGTGCATGATGGAGCTGTGGGTGGGAAAACAAGAGAGAAGGCCATTGGCTGAGAGCTCAGGGGCTCCTTCTCTCTGTGCTGCCATCTCTAGGTGAGAAACTCCAGTGTTGGAACCTGGCCTTCAATGTTGTCATGCCAAGGTAATCAATAAGGTACAGCCTCTTTTATTTAATGCCAATAAGCAAGTAGGTCAGGGTGATTTAAAACTTTTTAAATACATAGGAATGTGCTATGTGGGTCTCCATTTGTACTTTTGCTCCAGATCCTGACAATTTCAGGCATAGGCCTGAGATAATAATTTGAATAACGAACTTATTGAAGGCTTACTGAATGTCCTCTGTGTGTTGGATATCATGCAGACTGCTTGGCATGTACTATTTTTTTAAGTTCAGATAACAATTATTTGAGGTAGGAATAATGTGTATACATATTTTAGAGATGACTAAATGACATTACAGGAGTAGAGTGATCTTACTAACGAATCTTATCAAAGAAAAGCATTCCTGTGAAATCTGTGTGACTAAAGGGAGGGTAGAAATAGTTGTCTTCCCCAGTTTCCTCTCGTTTTGTTTATTTTCTTTAGAGACGCCCAGGCTGGAGTGCAGTGGCTATCCACAGGCATGATCATATTGAACTGCAGCCTTGCACTCCTGGGCTCAAGTGCATCTACCTGCCTCAGCTTCTCCAGTAGCTGGAACTACAGGTGCAGGCCACTGTGCCCAGCTTCCTCCTGTCTCTAGCCACACTGTAATCACAAATCACAAAAGTTTTCTTAAATTATATTGGTCCCAGAGGAATAGTGATGATATTTGCTACAGTTTCAATTTCCATCTGTACTTAAGGAGGAATAGCACCCAAACTCAGCAAGCAACCCAGAGCTCTAGTTCTTGATTCTGCAAAGTTTTTGTTATAATAAAATCTTTTTGTTTTGTCAGTATGACTTCTTTTTGGAGTCTGAGGTATGCATTTGACATGAATTCAAGTTCAGTTATCATTCGTCTCCTTTGTATTTACACAAAACAATTAAGTCTAAATTGCAAATGGTTTTTGTCTCAGATTTCACCTCTGATAGGCTGGTAGCAGCTGTCTGGATAGTCCTGCCAAGAAGGATCGAGGAGCTGCATGTAGATGCAGTAAGAAAGAGCACAAGTAGAAGAGGAGACTGGGGATATGCCTACCATGAATTTCTTATCCATATTGAGTAAGCCGAGCCCTTGTGCACAGATACACAAACAGTGATATATATTTTTTTTTTTGTCCACCAAAGGATTATTCAACAAGGCACATACAACCTATAGAGAGGAAGATGCCTCTCTATTCACTCAAATACATAGGTTTTTTTTTTCTGCATTTCCAATTATCTATTGCTAACAATCTTTTCAGTGCTTACATATGTGCATGCCTGTACACACACGCACACACACGGACACATACACACATATATCCTAAAGTTTGTAAAACTGTAGTTTGCCTTATGGAAGGAAAACACTTGATCCTATTCACAGGGGTAATTTTTAGACATCTCTATTCATAGGTATAACCAGCTTAGAAAATTTACTGCTTTATTAAGGGTCAGAATAGCAACTCACAGGAAATTGAACATTTGGAGAACCCAATAGATAACTTTTAAGAGAGGAGTATTTATGATATGATGGAACATAAAAGTTTTGTTTTTACTCCCTTTGGTTTTCTTTTGTAATTCTAGATTGGGAAGAAATAACAGAGAGTGCTTGAAGAATAGATGTGGCTAGGACAATATCTCTGAATCTCTGCATGGCCCATGGTGGTGACCCCCAGCCAGAGTGAACTGTGCAGCAGCAATGGTGCCCAGTGGGCAGCAACAGTGGACCAGAGGGTGAGGAAGGGGCCAGAAGGGATCCTTTAGGAAATTAAGAAAGGGATAAAAATATGATAAAAATGTGGTATCCAGGCGAGAAACGGAATAACCTCATCCCTGTTCTGACTGACAATTTGGTAATATTTTGACAGTTTTGAACAAGAACACAAGAACTTCCTTCTCCTTTTCTTTTGGAGTACACCGTAGTGAAAGATCTGTGGTAAAAAACAAGGTACAACTGGAATACTGCTTTTTATTTTTCTATTTTCAATAATATCTCCTGTTTATAATGGATTGTTTTAATCTCAGGGAAGAACATCTGAGGAGATCACAGGGTCTCTAAATACCAGTTCTTGTCTCTCCACACCTTTTTCTGGAGGGACTGATGCCTGGTTATATCTGCGGTACACCAGTTCCTAAAGCAATATCTAAGAAAGTCAATGTTTCCTAGGTAAACTTGACTTTCATCAAATGATATTTAGAATCAGTTTTAAACTTGTACAGTATTTCAATCAATTATGATCATATTTTTCAGCATATATCATGAAGTCCAAATCATTTTAGCTTAAAGAAAACAGAGGTCTATTATTTTTTCACTTAGAAAAAGTCGGGAGGTGTGTAGTCTTATGTGTTGGCTTTCCAGTGTCATCAGGGGCCCAGATTCCCGTCTTTCTGCTCTGCCATCTCCAATTTGTGGTTTCTAACCTCATGATCCAAAGTGGCTTCTTTTGCTCCAGCCCGCATATCAATGTACCAGGCCAGTAGAATGAAGCAACTAAGGAGAGCAAAAGGAGGCTCCTTCCTAACTGAGTCAACTTTCTTTAAGCATTTGTCCTGAAGGTCCCACACAATATTTTTGCATATGTCTCATAGGTCAAAACTTAGTTATGTGGCCACACAAAATTTCAGAAGAGGCTGGAAGGTGTTGTCTTTTAGCTGAATGCATTATCATCCTGGAATTCAAACCTGGGTTCTAATAGTAAGGGAGAAAGAGAGCGTGGTTATTAAGTGGTGTCATTTGGCACAGCCTGTCAACAGAGGACATGTTAATTGGCATTCATACTGATGTTTTAATAAAGCATGTAGTGTGCTTATGAGGACCAAGACTGACTATACTTTGGTCATCATCAATCATGGACTGAAAGGCTTTTAAAGATGAGGTGTGTACCGCCTAGCATTCAGTTAACAACCCACTTAGTCATTCCTACCTTAATTTTAGGTGCACGATACCAAAATGTTAACATATTTGAGAAACAGTCCAAGCTAATTTAATTTATGTAAGTACATTTTTAGATCAGACAATGATAAATTTGAAAATCAGTTTGGTTTAATTATTGGTTAGTTAAACATATATCAAATAAATAACTTTTTCTACCTTAGCATTTTCAAAATTCTGGACCTAAAATTATTACATTATATTTAGGGCAAGGATTAGCAAAATACAGCTTACAGGCCAAGTTTGTCTTGACTTCCTTTTTTGTAAATAAAGTTTTTTGAAACACAGTTACTCTCATTTGTTTACACATTGTCAGTGGCTGCTTTCACTCTATATCGGCAGAACCGAGTAATTGTATTAGACACCCCACCACTAAACACAACATGTTTACTATCTGGATTCATACAGACAATGTTTGCTGATCCCTGGCATAGGCAAAACAAAATACAGGACACAATGAATTTCCCTCATATTTAGAAGTTAGGGCCCACAGAACTCACGTGAAAAGTTGCTTAATAGTTATTTAATTATATAGCAGATAAATCAGTTTTTAACTTGATTCTGACGTTCCTGAAGAATGGCAAATTCCTTCCTAACACAAACTAAACCTTTACCTCAGTTGTTCTCAACTGGGGTCAATTGTGTCTGCCAGAGACATCTGGTAATATGTAGAGACCTTTTTAGTTGTCACAAGTTGGGGTTGGGAGGTGGCTGCCACTGGCATTTGATAGGCAGAGGCCAGGGATGCTGCTAAACGTCCTACAATGCACAGGACTGCCACTCAACACAAGGAACTATCTGGCACAAAAGTCACTAGTGCTAAGACTGAGAAACCCCATGGTAAGTGAGAACTCCCTAGGACTGAATAGGTAGTTGTCAGTAACAAAAAGGAGAAATTACTTTCCTTAAAGGTAAAAATAATTGTGGCATTCTTTCTTGGTGGTGGAGGTTTTGCTGTATTCCTTCATTGTTTTTATTCTCCAAATGAAAACACCATTTTTATCTGAATTAGTAGCTCAAAGTTTTCCATTAATCACTTCAAATGGACTGACACAGTGTTTCACACACAATGTCATGCATGCTGTATGCTAACTCCTGAGTTTTGTTCTGAGAGAGAAAAATGAATTCCATGGCCAGAAGTACTACAGGAAGAACACTCATCATATCATCATCTGGGAGGTTCACTGTTTACCTCCAGGATATTAATGGCACTCAGAAGACTGGTGGTGAAGAAATCTAGGAACTGTAGAGATGTAAAACCTGATGAGGCTATTTGTAGACTAGTTCCAGGGAAGATGTACTAGGTCAGAGGAGAAGATATCATGGCAGAATCTTCTAAACAGTGTTTCATGGATGACTTATTCATACATGGTCCTCAAACATGGTCCTCAGAGTGAAAAATAGAAGAATTCCTAAGTAAATGAATTTGGAGATTACTACCTTTTACAGAGTTTAACAAGTTTAATTATAGCAAGGGCTTTTAACCCTCTTTTTCTGTGTGTGATAAACCCCATTGGCAGTCGCAGATCCCTTCTCAAATTAATGTGATTAAATACATAAAGCAAAATGTATAGGGTATCAAAGGAAATAAATTGCATTGAAGTGTAATTAACAAAACAAAAATAAATTGGTGATATATGAATGTAAGCATCTCTTTATTATCACATTAAATAATAAGATCTAGCAGTAGGTCTACCAACTACCATACTTTTAAAGTAGTAGTGAGTATAAATAATATTTCAGGACA
Organism: Pongo pygmaeus; assembly: GCF_028885625.2. Taxonomy (NCBI): domain Eukaryota; kingdom Metazoa; phylum Chordata; class Mammalia; order Primates; family Hominidae; genus Pongo; species Pongo pygmaeus. Next base: position 72,398,824 of record NC_072379.2, on the reverse strand, counting down.
GCTGCAATAACTGTGATGTGATATGAAAACATCTATCATTTTTGTTGGGGACAAAGTCACAAGTACTGCTAATATTACTATAGCTTGTTGTCTTCATTCAAATGGAAGAAAATGCTAAATTTCAGTGAAGTGAAAACTAAAGTTTAAACCATCGTAGAGCCTTTAAAATGTTATGTTACTTGTGAGTTTCCAAAAGTAATGGTTGTGGGACTTGTTTGAACTTATTTGAATATAGAAACTTTAATATATTTTGAAAAGATAATTTCACATGCCATGTGGGAAATGTTGCCTTGAGCTAGTGCTGTACGCCTGGAAGCTTCTAATGTAATGATGCAGTATTGCATTTATAATCATTGTTTTAAGCTAGGGTTTTCAAATCCACTTCAGCTCCATGATAACAGCTGTTGTTTTCTTTACTGATGTATTTCACTTTCAGATATGATTTTTTAAAAATTTCTTTGAACTTCATACTTTTTCTTAGCAAGTATCTCCATTTAAATTCTCAGAATGAAAATAAAAATGAGTTGTCTCACACCTCCACACTTAGAAAATCTAGGCTGCCTGTGGCCCTTTGCCCTAACATGTGACTCCTGTATCATGTATGTATAACTCCCTTCTAATTAAGCAACCTCATTCATCAAGAAAGCCCTGCGGCGATAAGGTAATTTTTGCCACAGGAATATGACACTACCATGTGCCAGTTGCTGAAATAGTTGCACAGATTTTAGTGAAATGCAAGAGATAAGTGAGTAAGAAAGTGAAAATTGTCAGCCCATAAATTACCGCTGCCCTCAGTCTATAGTAATTACAGCAAAGCTGTAGATAACCGTCCCTCTGATGAACTCTAGCAAAATGGTCTTTTAAGTTTATCAGCACATTCAGGTACAACTCTCTCAGGAGGCTTGGCCTCTTCTAAACGATCAAATATTCTGAGGGTGGGTTGCAGAAGGACAAAAGATGAGGAAAAAGGAAAGAGAAACATTATTTACATCAATTAAAGTAATTTTTAAGTTTATTCTTTTAAAATTATCTAGTAGAAGCCTTCTTTCTCAGTTATGATTCCTTTAAATGATACTTGCTATTTTAATGACTATTAAAATAGTCATTAAAATATTAAGTACTAAATGGTACTTGCTATTTTTATTAATAGATGTCGAAAGCAGTCAGGGAGCTAATTATTATATTGTGAAAGTAAAAATATATATGAGACTCATGTAAAACAGTTTTGTTTGTTTGTTTTGATTATTTATTTATTTATTTATTTAAAGACAGTGTCTTGGCCGGGCACAGTGGCTCACGCCTGTAATCCCAGCACTTTGGGAGGCCAAGTTGCGTGGATCACGAGGTCAGGAGATCAAGACAAGCCTGGCCAACATGGTGAAACCCCGTCTCTACTAAAATCAGCTGGGCGAGGTGGCGTGTGCCTGTAATCCCACCTACTCAGGAGGCTGAGGCAGGAGAATCGCTTGAATCAGGGAGTCGGAGGCTGCAGTGAGCTGAGACGGCACCATTGCACTCCAGCCTGGTGACAGAGTGAGACTCCATCTCAAAAAAAAAGAAAAGACAGGGTCTCATTCTGTTGCCCAGGCTGGAGTGCAGTGGCATAATCTCGGTTCACTGAAGCCTCAACTTCCTGGGCTAAAGCAATCCTCCCACCTAAGCCTTCAGAGTAGCTGGGACTATAGGTCTGTGCCAACATGCTCAGCTAATTGGTTTGTTTGTTTTCTGTAGAGACAGGGTCTCATTATGTTGCCCAGCCTGGTCTTGAACTACCGGGCTTAAGCGATCTTCCTGCCTCAGCCTCCTAAAGTGCTGAGATTACAGTTGTGAGCCATCATGCCTAGCCTCATGTAAGTTTAGAGCTATAAACTTAAATGATGGGTTATCATTCATATTACCTTTTTTCCTTTTTAACATTTTTATTATCTCAATAATCTTATAAGGTGTGGACTCTCCTCTTATTCCCATTTTATAGGTTAGTACAGGTATCATCAGTTGAAGTGTCCTTTTCTTTTTTTTTTTTTTTTGACACAGTTTCACTCTGTCACCCAGGCTAGAGTACAGTGGTGCCATCTTGGCTCACCGCAACCTCCACCCCCCGGGTTAAAGTGATTCTCCTGCCTCAGCCTCCCAAGTAGCTGGGATTACAGGTGCCTGCCACTGCGCCTGGCTAATTTTTGTATTTTTAGTAGAGACAGGTTTCACCATCTAGGCCAGTCTGGTCTTGAACTCCTGACCTGGTGATCCACTCGCCTTGGCCTCCCAAAGTGCTAGGATTACAGACGTGAGATGTCCTTTTCACTCTCACTGCTAGAAAATGGTGGAAAAAAAAAAAATTTGGAAAAAAAAAAAAATCTTCCGCAGATTTGGTAAAATGGTCCTGAAATAATGTTAAGCCAAAAAAAAAAAAGTGCATATGCAGTTGTTCCATTTTTAAAAATATTAAGCAAATATATACATATATTCATTTAAGTATATATACATATTTTAATATATACATATATTTATTTAAGTGTATATACATATTTAAATATATGTATATAGATGTGTGTGTTTGTATATGTGTATATATATTATATATAAAATATATATATCTAAATAAAAAAGACAAATTAAAAATACTAAAAAGGCAACAGTGCTGATTCTAGTCTGAGGAGATAATAAGTCATCTTTTCAACACTTAAAATTTTACGTATTGTCTAAATTTTCTGCAGTAGGTTACTATACTTTTATTGGCAGGAAGAGAAATTCTTATGAAAAATGATTGATAGTATATCTTTTAAAATTGTAAAAATAAGTAAATTAGTAAATTCCAAAGCTCAAACATTAACTTCTATTGATAATAGAGTTTTAAAAATTCTTTCAGGAAGATGGAGAAAAAAGAACACTGACAACTCTCCCAAGCAGCACCATTTCAAAAAACATTTACAAGATAGTGGATGTGGTGGTGACAACTGAGGAAAGAGCACAGAGACAAAATCAGAAGCTTGTTGAACCCCTTCTCTCTCTCCTACCAACCTGGAACAGAGGGCTTTTATATAGAATTTCAAGTGCTGTCCTTTACCCCTTTGTTAACTCATTCTAAGCATGAAGACAAGCACTCTTGGAATGATCATTTAAAACAGTCACTGCCCTTTCATGATAGCCTCCTCAGACCTTGCCAGCTTGAACAATAAATTACAAATCATTTTTTTGCTGCTATTGCCGAGGTATAGCTTTCAATATTATCACTGATTTAAGAGTTGATGTATTTTGAAAAGTCAGACTAATATGGCAGCATTTCGGATGAGGCTTCTTTTGTGTGTCTGCTTTATTCCTTTGTTGGAGTTCCACATTTTCTTTGTGTGGGACCGAGGAATCACGGAAAATTGCCACTTGTGTGATAAATTACTGTTTTCACCCATCAAACATAGAAAATGCTCCATGTGAGCCTTGCACACCATTATGTTGTCCCATCTAGGACCCTTTGAAAGTCAGCAGGGTGCATCTGGCTGAAATTCAGTCAGGCGATTAAATTTATTCAAGCTTGGTGAACTTGAGAGCTTTCAAAAGGAGAGTAGCTGAAGGGATGAGATTATAGTCCTGACAGGGCTCTGGAAAGGGTGTCTGACACCTGACGGCTCACAGCGAGCCATGGTACCTGTTCCCATTGATTCGCAACAAAGTCTTTCTCAATAAGTATTTCCACTTAACATTTCCTCTCAGGGAACCTGTGCCGTTGAAGATATTTACAAGTTGCTTTCAGCTTAAAAATAAATCACCTCTAATTCCTCTAAGCGAAATCAATCAAAAACCTGTAAAAAATGGACTGGTTGTTTGGTCGATTCTGGCAGAAAAGTAAACAGCACTTCAGCTTTTCTCTGCCATTAAGGCCTAAATGGCCTAGAAAGTAAATCAATATTTCTAGTCAGCCTTCTGGCTATTGTTTAGCCAGTAGATATGGATTTCTCTGGCTTACTGAACTCCTTTGGGACTAGCCTATAATCCTTTGAGAGGAATAATAAGTTCGTTATCTAGTTCAGCTCTCTGTTGTACATTTAAATGGACTACATCCATCAGCAGCCCTTGTTAAAGTTAAAGGGTGAAGGCATCCCATTCAACCCCCTTTAGAGTGAAACACTTCCAACACAGTGAGGGGGAAATTATAATTCAAAGTTCTACTGGTTGGCAAATGGCCTAAAAACCCTAAGTGGGGGTGAGGCAGTAATTTGAGTATGAGGAGGCATATCATACTGCTGTTTCAAGCTAGGAAATGCTACTTGCCCATTTCTGAGTATACTATGATACATACATAAGGGTATTTGCTAGAGAGTCTCTCATTATTCCTACTAGTCCTTCTTGAATGTTTTTATTTAAATACTCCTGTGATTCTGAACAGTAAAAGCTATTCAGAACTTTCCCGATGTAGCAAACCAACATGCTTCCACCTCTCCATGTCAGCAAATGGAGAATCTCATACTTATACTAATTTTACTTTAATAATTTAAAAATGACTGTACTAACAGCTTGGCAATACAGTTTTTGAGGGTTTTAGAAGACAAGAATCCTGGATAAAAGACCATTCCTTAAAGAAATTAATTTCCCCTTGCCTTTCAACTTGATAAACTAAAATTCTCCTTTAGATTCCATCCATGTATTCTGGCTTCATATGAAGAAGCGATAATGTAGGAATAATTTATTTTGAACTATTTTATACACTTAATTTTTATGTTATTTTGTTGATTTCTTAATAAGAGTCACAAAGACAAAAGTGAATTATGGTTACTTGAATCTTTCAAATGTAGGTATTTATGGTATCCAAGACATTTCTTTAACAAAACAAAAAACAATAGTGTTTCCAAAGGTCCCAGGTGTCTTTTATTATGACTTGGCATGTATTTCATTTAGAGATTGTTTTCATAATTTTTTAAAGTAAAATTATCACAACAGAATTAATAAAGGGAAATATAATTATTTAGATAAAATAGCCACAACAGAATTTAGAAGGTAGAATATGCATGCAACATATACTCATTTAGGAATGAAAGTTATTATATTAATGACTAATATTGAGCTAGCATATGAAGCTGACTTGTTCTGTAGAGATTTTTGCTGCTGCCTTCTTCAAGGACTCACCTCTTCAATTTCCAGAAAGTTTGTTTTAGAGAGAATACTTAATTATTTGGAAATCTGTTATGGGGAAAAAATAAATTCAGTAAAAACAACCTAAAAGTTTGTATTCAACTTGACACATTTGTTAACTACACTTGCTAGAGGTATTTTGTGATTAAATAATAACTTTACCAGTTATTAATGCCACATTAAATTCACTTTTAAGAATTCAGTTAACAACTATTTTTGCATGGAAATGTAGAATTTTATCTATTTTGGGTTTTGCTGTATTTTGAAGAAGTCTATGCTGAGAATCTGACTGTGACAGATTTTGCTTCTCATAAGCCAAGTCAACTTTCTCACTATCACCTTTCATATTCTCCATCTTATTTGATGGCTGATGTTCTTCCCAGGAGGTGATAAAAAGGTGACTTGAACGATAAGGGAGGCCAGGCATGGTGGCTTATGCCTGTAATCCCAGATTTTGGGAGGCTGAGGCAGGTGGATTTCTTGAGCCCAGGTGAGACCAGCCTAGGCAACATGGCCGGTCTACAAAAAAAAAAAAAAAAAAAAAAAGGAAAAATTAGTCCGGTGTGGCGGCAGATGCCTATAGTCCCATAGTCCCAGCTACTCAGGAAGCTGAGGTGAGAGGATCACTTGAGCCTGGCAGGTTGAGGCTGCAGTAATCACACCACTGAACTCTGGCCTGGGCAACAGAACGAGACCGTGTGTCAGGAAAAAAAAAAAAATGAAAGAATGGTAAAGACAAAGGGCTCTTCTCCGTCTTTTAGATATATTGACACTTGATTTTCATACTTTTAATTCTTCAGTAGTGTTCACATGCTTAAAGTTAAAATAAATGCAAAATGCTCACTGTATTCTCATTCTAAAATTGGCTTGGAATGATATAATATCGAGAGACTTTACTAATCATATGAAATGAGAATCAGATAGAAATGATGGAATTTATTTGCAAAATTGAGTTGATTTTTCATCTTTGATTATACTTGAACATCCCTATTAAAGTTTTACTTAAATTGTGTGAAAATTTACATAAGAACTATAACTCTTACTACATTTATAATATACATTTCATGTGTTTTCCAAAACAATTTGGAAATCAGGTTATGTCTGCATAACCTGACAATACCAAAATGTATCTATTTCTTGCTTGTCAGGAAACATTTCTTACCAACTGATTTGGAGGTATGAATGCATGTAAATTTTCTCTGTATTAGCTTCATTTTTATTCTGATGTTTGAGAAACACTAACATATATAGAGAAATATTATTATATCAATAAGATTTAATTTGCCAGTCAAAACCTTTCAAGATTTTAAGGTTATAGCCTTTATCTGGGAGTTGTCAGTACTGGATAAGGTTGCCAACACAAAAAGGCAGTGAGAATCTAGTTGTTTATTTTGTTTTGTATTGCGTTAATATGATATAATCACTTTTCTAAGAAACACTCATAAGTTATTTCTACATCCTCATAATTATCAGTGAATGGAACATACTATTTATTCAACACATGATTGTTAAAAGAACACATAAAGAAATGAATATGTAAATGAATATATATGACTATAAATTAAGACTACTATTTTGTTTCTGCAGCAGAAGCTTAGACAATTTATTAATGTGTGTCCCTGGGGTCTTACCAGGGCATGCAGTGGCACTGACAGAATGAATTAACTGAGTGAAGCTGTTTTGGTGCTGTTGTCTAAACTCAGAAAGTGGAGAGTAGTTGACAATAAAAGAGTTTGGTCAAATCCTACTGGAAATTCCAAATCCCATTCGCAAAAAGTGGCTATAACAAACAATTACAATGAATAAGATAAGAATTTGATCAGTCACATTCAACTGACTAGAAGACATTTATTCTATATACCAAGATAGCTTTGGAATAAGAATTTCTCTAATATTCTTTCACATAGGAGATAAAACTTCTACAGAAATAGCTCTGTGCTACATCAAAAGCATTTCAGGGAAGGGCTCAGCCAATTATAACCTGAGGGCCAAAACAGACCTGTTTTTTTTGTTTTTTGGTTTTTTTTTGAGACGGAGTCTCGCTATCGCCCAGGCTGGAGTGCAGTGGCACGATCTCGGCTCACTGCAGGCTCCGCCCCCTGGGGTTCACGCCATTCTCCTGCCTCAGCCTCCCGAGTAGCTGGGACTACAGGCGCCCGCCACCTCGCCAGGCTAATTTTTTGTATTTTTAGTAGAGACGGGGTTTCACCGTGTTAGCCAGGATGGTCTCGATCTCCTGACCTCGTGATCCGCCCGCCTCGGCCTCCCAAAGTGCTGGGATTACAGGCGTGAGCCACCGCGCCCGGCCAACAGACCTGTTTTTATACAGCTTGTGTATATGTAACTGATTTGATGACAAGGAACACCAATTTTGAACCACTATTAAGCAAAATGTTACTTCCGCAAAACAAATAACCATCTTTCTCATTAGTATACCATATGATTTAAAAAACCACTCAATTAATATTATATTTTTAATGTTATTAATACATACTATGTAGAAATGTATTCTTTCTTTTTATGTAATAATCTACATAAATATCTTTAATTTTGCATCTTGGACTGCAAAGTATAAGAATTCATTATTTGGCCTTTACAGGAAAAGTTTGCCAATCCCAGTGCCAGTGTATCACACTGCTCTCTAAGGATCATGAAATATTTACATTGCTAATTTAGCTGATACAACATCTTTAGGCCTTTATCTTCTCTCCCTTCATCTCACCATCTATTTAACTATCTTATTAATCCACCTTGGTTAGAGAACCCTCAAGGATAATGTTTTTATAGTGTCTAATGATTTCTTTGTTCTAAATCTGAATGAGAACTATTTGGTCTAGAAAAACCATAAGCAACCTCTCTGAACTGATGTTACATATAACATGAAGATTGTGTATACCACCTTAGAGCCATGCAACTAAGAACAACATGAGTCTGATGACACAGATCCAATTGAGGGGAGCTAGCTGGACATGGCTATATGGTGAATTTTTAAAAAGAAAAAAAAAAGTAAGCACTTAGTTCAGTTCATTTCTTTTTATCTTAAATAGCACAAAATTATCCTTTTGTCATTTAATTCACAGTGGTATCTAGAAATCAGTGATGGAAAAGATCAATTAGGTCATTTAGCTCCTTTCCAAGGTTCCAATTTTCTCTTTCAGCATATTAACTTTGGCCTGTCCAAATTTAAGTGACTAAAGAGATGGGTTTCCACAACTTACTTGGGAGATATTTCTAAATCAAATTTATCTGTACCAAAGCATCATTAAAGACTTTGCTATTAGAGTTATACTAAATTGTTCTCTGCTTAATTGCATCTCATTTTTCCTTTATTCCTCTTGGCTACTCAAAGCAAACTTTGTTTTTCTTTGAATAGATTTATTTTAGACCAGCTAATCCTCATATATTATTGACAAAGAATATATCATTAATTGTTTCTGTTCATTACATGAATTGTTGCTTAAATATTTTTGTTCTTTTGCTCAGAAACCACAGTGGAAAGGAGGCCACTTTGTATTAAAAATAACAATATTTCATAGGAAATTCTCTTGAATTCATCAAGGGCTCCAGTGGCTGTGCATAACCTTTTCTAGCTTCAACCCATCGAACATGAATGCCATGTAAGTTGTTGTTATATCTTCACCTTTCTTCCTGCTATTCATTTCCCCATCAATGACCTTTTTTTTTTTTTATTTTCTGAAACCTCAATCACATTAAGCTTTTCTTTTTTCTGCCTTAAAACATGGCTCCCATACCCCTCATTGATTAAGTCTAACTCAAGATATTCTAAGGATGCTAGGTTCAACAGCATATTGTTCTCTTCTTCCTGCGTAATTGATGGATATCCTGTAACACAATCTTGAATCCAAAAATGAGCTGATTAAAGAAGTATTAAGAAAATCCATATATATGACTAAGTCAATCCATCAGTGTTTTGCTCAGTAGGGTCAACTTTTCTGTATGTAGAAAATACCACTGCCAGGAGATAGTAATGAACTACGACCTCTGAGAGTGCTGCAACAGGAACTAACAACAAGGAAACATTTGCTATTAGAGCAAATAGACTCCTAATCAACGTACTATCGATCCTTCATTTTTGTCAAAGTTATTTTGTGCTTTAAAAAATGATCCTATAGCAAGGGTTTAATAGGAAAAGTAGACTAATTTGATTTAAAGAGTAAATGCTATTAATTATGAAAGACAGTCAATAAAAAGCTTGTTCTTCCAAACATAAAGGCAAATCTTATAGTGCCTTTGATTTATGATAATGAATACAATGATGAAATATTTTGACTAGTATCTCTTACTCTCACCCTACCTTTTGCTGTTTTTCTTGCTCACATATTAGAAATACTTAAAATAATCTCTTCAAAGCCATTTTTGGAACAAAATAATTTTTATAATTTAGTAAATATGCTTTTTAAATAGATAAACCTGTTACACAATATTTTGATATTATTTCCAGAAGAAATGTAACAAAAAGGAAAAATTTCATTTTATGTTTAAAGATATGGGTAAACGTTTTAAAGTTGCTTATTATAAGTTGATGTTCAAACACCATATAGTGATGAGATTTAAACAAGAATTTTGGCATTCTAAAATCCAGATAAGTAAAATATTTCAGGGAACTACCATGTTTAAATGATATATTACTATATGTAAAAATATGTGCAAATACCAAACGTAATATTCTGTATTCTGACATATTAAATCTGTTAAAGCCATTTTTAGGTTCCATTAATTTATTATTCACATTATTTTATCTGAAAGAAATTACGATATAAATTATTTCACGATAATAAACAGTGAATTTAAGAAAAAATTCTTGAACATCTATATATAGCCTATTGGATTACTAGTTTCTCTAAGAAAAAGGGTTAATGCTTTATTTCCCTAAAGTGATCTAATTATATGCATTGCAAGTTATTTTATATCTCACTTCAATAAGGTAAAATTTCTTGGTTATAAATTACACATTTGAAGGACTGCTTTCAATATAACTTTTCTCATTATGAGTCACCAATATGTGAATTGTTTAGTCTTCTAGACTGTAATTACATGACTATATCACTGGAGAACGGTAGGGCAGGTTAACCTTACATGTTGATTAGGATGAGATTTCCTTCTGTTACGAAAGGGTATATTTATAGGTTAGGAATTAATATATTTTAAATATATTAACTGTGACTAGACGCAAAGTCTGTTACCTGAAAGATTTTACATTTTTTTCTAAATTTTACTGAAGATTTGTTTATTTGATAAAACAATTAATTTCAAGGTGAAATAAAGTAGCATATCTTGTAAGAAACAAGAGGCACAGTAGCCTAGCCTTGCATAGTGACTAAATTATCAAAACGTACATGGAACAAATAGTCTGGGCCATTCATTTAATTACTAACAGATTACATTTTCTACAAAAAGAAAGCTATGTTGGCTTACCATCAGGGACTCCATTAATTTTAGATTCATATCAGTCTTTGTTAGACCTTACATACTGAGATTTAATGCAAAGATGATACTCAAGTTCACCTCAAAGCTGAAAGCCCCACATCTGTGTGGCCATGGACCAAAAGGCTGTTTTGAGCTTGGATTTGTTGATGGGCTTCTTCAAAAAGCATGATATTCAACAACCTTAATGACATGTAGGTTAAAGCAGATGGCATATTTAAACAGAACCAGTATTTATTTTTAAAATTGCTATAAGCAGTATGTTTTAAAGTGCTCTGGCCACATTTCACACCAGGGTGACAATATGCTTCAACCCACAGCAAGCTCTCTTTTAGCTAAAGCTGCCATGCTATGTGACTATCTACTGAGTTTATAGAGCAATAAAACTCTGAAGACTGAAGCCAGATCTCTGAATAAAAGAGGCAGAATAGTTGCTGTAGTCTCTGTATCTTACTAATTCAGAGGAAAAAGAATTCCTAACTTTGAACAAGGTTGAGAAGATGGCTGCGATTTCATTTCCATGATTTTTATTACAAAAATTATGTTATATGGAAATATTGAAGAGATTAAATTATTCCGGTCAATAAGTTTTTCAAGCTTTCTGGGAGAGAGAGAGAGAGAGAAATTTATGTACAGAAGAAATTGGGGGGCATGAAAATCTCTATTAAGGGTTACATGTTTTCTCGCAATTTTACATAGGTAGACAGGACATGATCTAAACGTTCTTGAAGATAGAAAATTAGATTATTAGTATGAATAATTGTGTTGTACTATATGAAGAGCTAAAGTTACAAATACCAGTTTCATTAGTACAAGACTGGGCAGGGGATAAGAATTGTGACTGCACTGACCTATGGGAGTTTGCTGTTCTCTGTTTAAGCGTAGTGGTTGGCCTACTGTTAACATGTGGACTATTTTAGGAGAATAGAAGTACTAGTGCATATTTGCACCTTTCCCTTTTTCCATAGTCCAGTTGTTAGAAATATTTTGTAAGTATATTCTCAGGTTCTACTGTGGAAAGTTGGTTCTTTTCTTCTTTACTCCTTTTAAGATAGTAAAGATCACCTCTCTGAGAGTCTAGAACTGCTGTGTCCTTCTAGTCAAAAAGTTGCTTTGCTTGTTGCGTTTCTTCATTGCTCATTTTCTTTAGCCTTACAGAGTCTCTTTACCACTTCTATCACTATGTGTGACCTGCATGTTCACCACCATGGTCCAATGGACTCTTCTTTGCCATATATTTCTCCTTTTGATTACTTATTTTTCACTTTTGTTTGGTTACGTTTTGTTTCATGTTGCTTCTCTTGTACTTCTTAGCTTTCATGCAAAAAAAAGCGGATTGTGCTTGTTAGGTAATTTGAGCATTTTTCATTATAAATGCTTTCTTATGTCAAGTGTAATATTTGGGTTTTCTCCTTTTAGATAAATTAATTGTTCCCGGGTGCTCAACAATTTGGCTTTATTTTCAAGGAACTGGGAGTCTTCTCTTTTGTTTGTTATTTCAAAATGAATAGTGGTACAAAACAGTGGTGCAAAAAATAGTGGTGCAAAAAATCTGATTTCAGATGGCCACAATTTTACTGAAATATCTGAACACTCAGCATCAATATAAACATTGGAATCACTTCAAAGGATGTTTTACGCATTGGAGAAATGCAAGATAGATAAATGCTCACCTACTGCAACTATCTAAATATCTACTTTGATCTCATCCTCTTGAATGATTTTGATCAATGGTAACGACTAGGTGAAGAGATTAAAGATAGGAAAAATGAAGAAATGCCAAGTTTTACAGTAGCCATTGTGAAATATTATGTTAAACCACATTTACCAATAAATAAATGGTCTTCTATGTTTCCTTGAGCTGAGGCCTTGAGACTGTCCTTGTGAATACAAAATGAAAATTAGAAAAACGGACACTTTATAATGAACATCAGTAGGATCTGTATATGGTACTAAAGGCATAACTCATTCAAAAGGCTGAGCAACTGACAATCAATGCTTTGAGCACAAATTCACATTATGATTTTGACAAATTCACACTAACATTTTCAAAAGAAATAGTGAGGCAAAGCTATAAAATTCGTTTATAAAAAAGAAAACTTACTGGGATGTGTGAAGGCAAAATCTTGGACTCTGTTTTTATTATCATTTTGCTCTTCCAAAATGAGCAAATCATCTACAGAAGTAAAAGATTTAGTAGTAACTTTATTCTGATGAGCTAGAATGAGAGTAGAGCCAGAATAGAGATTAGAAACTCATCAAGGGGATGGAATCAGAGTGAACAGTTGTTGGCATTTGTTATCTGGAGTCATCTATGAAGTAATGTGAGCTCAGGATGCTAACACATGGTCTATGACTAAAAAAAAAGTTGCAGAAACAAGAGGGAGGCAAGATATTGACTCGCAGAAGTTTATGATTTTGAAATTCATTAAGGTTTTCAGGTTGGTTGTGGGCCCAGACTAATGCTTAGGAAAAGATCTAGGGCTGCTCGAATGCAACCCCAACAAGTTATATGCCTGTAAAATTTGCAGATCTGAATATCTTACATTTACAACCCATAGACATGAAGAGAAAGTATAGTGAAATTAGTAAGAGATTTGGACTCAAGAGATATGAGTTCAGGAGTTTCCTCGGCAACTTATAAAACATATGTATCCGAGTTGAATTTTTAACTTCTCCAAGGCTCATTTTCTGATTGGCAAAATGGCAGTACCACTATTACCACCACCATTACTACTCCTAGAATAAAAGTGGTCTAAAGCTATTGAGAATATATCAGAAATATATTTGAAAGCATTTGGTACAGAAAACAATATGTTAGTATTCATTATTATAAATATATAATAATGGTTAAATATCCACAACTTTTTGTATATGGAGCTATTTATGTGAGAAAAATAACTTACCATATTTGAGTTTTCAGTTATTTTATAATCAATAGCTCCAGTTAATGCCCTAAAACCTAAATATTAGTGAGACAGAAGTATGTAACTTGTTTGATATTAATTAAATTTAGAAAAATTATATTTTATTAATAACAATACTTATAGTGCCTTTCATCCTGAAACAATAGTACCTATAATGCAAATAACACTTAACTAATTTTATAACTAAGTGCTAAGATTTAAGGAAAAAAATGTGAATTGATTACCATGTATAGTGACTGTCCTATATATTTACTTGTATAAAAAAGCAAGCTTTGATTTTAGCCTGAGATAAAAGAAAACCTAGAGTTGATAGTACTTTAATTGAGACAGACTATGGGATGACATCCAAATTATGTGTTTCTAGAATGGCAATGAAAATCTACTTCAACAGGGTGTTCTTTGAAAAAGTCATTCCTCTTGAAGTTCTCAAAAAGAGACAGAATAGGGAACAGACTATTCTGAAGCCTTTGAATCTAACAAAATGACAAAATGAAAGTTTTTTTTTAAACAGTCTTCATAGACTGCCAGATTTTTCTCTTTTGATAGAAGAGATACACGAAGGACAATATTAACAAGAAATTTAGAATATTACAAAAAACACCATAAATTTTGACAATAAGAATATTTTCAAATTATTTTAAAAGAAGTTCTAAAGTATTTAACAGACTATCCATAAAAAAGCATTTGTATGCTGAAGTGCGTGTAAAAATAGTTACTAAAAATCCATTTTGAAGCATCATATAAATCTCTTCAATTAAATTGCAAATCAAAGAGGAAAACACCCTTTATGGTCTCCTTTAGAGTAAGGACCATGATTTCATTTCCTTGTGACTCTCAGTAATGCCAGACATAATGCATGTTCAGTAAATAGTCAGAATAACCCACAGACTTCCTTACATTATGTTTAATAATTTGTGACTCCTAGAGAAGTTAAGCAATGATTCCTCAGAGAAATCAGTGAGCTAATCCAATAAAAATTCGAGTATTTCAGGTCTCTTCTGCTGTTTCTACACTAGCCAAGTACAAGTATATACTCTGGCATTTGGACATATACTTGTGCCTCTACAGAAAGCACCATATTCTCCAGAGATCTGGCAAGTAACAGACTTCATCTTGCCAGTGTAGAAATAGCATTAGAGCAAGACTAATTGCTGGAAAGCCTGTTCAGAAAGATTTGTCATTCAGGATGGTAAAAATAATCCTGCTTTTCAGCGTACATTCAAACTTTTTTTTTATTTCCAGTATTTAATGGAGATCAAAACATTACCATTTCCACAAGTGAATGCGTTTTATGTAATGCAGCTATTTCCTTTGATTTGAGTTCAGGCAGAAAGGCTAAAGTGAAAAAAAAATTTCTGTCTAGACGTATCATGTTTGTTCCTTGTGTGAGATGAAATTTATTAATCCCTAAATGTGGCTTAAGGACATATTTATATGTTTTATAAGTATCTTATTGAAAAACAGAAATACCAAGAGGGAGAGACCTCTTAGATATACCCTTGAAAAGATAGTCAAGTTTAAGCAGGTCACATTCAGTGGGGAGTCCAGAGATTTATATTCAGAGAACCTACCGAGCTATCCTTGACTGCTTCCCCACTCACTTTGCTGTCCTGTACTAGATATGCTGTCTTGTTGACTACAAAATCACCACCAAATATGTCTGCTTATAGTAGCAGCAGCCAACACCTTGCATGACTTTATTAACCTGATTCTGCCAGTGACAACATCTCTAATAAAATCCAATGTCTCTGATTATTTTAACTTTTGGCTCAAGGTTTCCACTTTTAAAAGAATATTACCTACTAGATTTACAATCATAATCCAAAATGTCTTCCATTGTGCATGGCCAAATTGCCATAGTCTTATCTAAACAGTTCAGATCAAGCCAATTTCTTAACTATCAACCTTTAATAGTAATGTGAACATAGCTGTTGGATTTCTAGCATCTTGTTCCCTTATCTACCATCTTATAAGCCTGAGAAAGCATATCTGTGATTTGTAACACAAGAGAGCCAACATAACCACAGTAAATAAAAGAGAAACATGTTATGATGTTAAGCCAGTGCACTGCTTGGCATGCATTAAGTTCACTGTAACTGAAAAAATAACTGTAAGGTTCCATATCCCATTAACACTGTGTTAATTATTGTCATTGTCTCATCAATGTTTTGTTTATGACAGCTCTGGCTGACAGGAATAGTGGGACGTTCTGTCAAGGCCATCACCTGATGAGATTTTATTGGCAAAAGATCTTTCTTCCCTTTACTATGTTAGGGGTATCAGTGCTTCATTAACTCCAAACATAATCGCTTGCAATAGGCCCAGTTTTTAAATGTTTCAAATAATTGATATAATAGTCCCTTTCCAGCATTATAGTTAACCAATTCACCCTCTAAAAATGAGAGAGATCCCTCAATCTCTCTCAATTCAAAAGACCACTCAATGGCAGTCAAATGCGAAAGGAAAACACTATTTCACTGGGGACGACTTTTTAATACTGATAGGATGTTTTGTTCCTTTATGTATGATACCTGTGAATAAAGAGAGCCTCCACAGAGGAGGAAATCTATGTCAAGAAAAAAATAAAACACAATAATTTGTATACACACACACACACCCTATTCAGCTATGATGAATCATTGCCCTCTCCCTTTTAAATCTTTCTCATTGAGTGGGCTGTGGGGTACTACAGACTATTGGGCAGGGACTAATAATTACCATTCTCTTTTTAATTATTTATTTCTATATATAGAAATAGATTATATGAGATAGATCTATTTCATTTCATATATGACACTCAATCCTTATTTTTTAAAAGAAAGAAGGAAGATTGCATCATTCTTACCATTAAATTGTCTTATCACAGCTTAGCTATTTCTGTAAGTGAAAATATTTCAAGCTAAATGAAAGTTCCTTGCAATTTCGAATTCACAGAATAATTCTAATTTAATGATAAAGATGATACTTCTACCCATATCAATGCCTATTTTAATTCCAGGAACATAGTTTCTTACTAACATTGCTTTTGCTGTTTTTTCCTTATTGACTGCTAATAAAATTCTTTATGACCCTGGGTGTGGGCTCTAGTCTACAATTTAGGAATTGTGTATTTTAAATGACTCAGTTTCCTCACTTATGTCATTAGAGTCAAATTTACTACTCTGTTTAACCTGCAATACTGTTATGACAATATGAAATTTATGAGTATGACAGTATGTAAAAATAGCTATCAAAATGTGAAAAGTTATTATCTATAGTACTGACCTGAACCGTAAGTAGGTACTATAAGAGTGAGTGATTGTTAAATTTATGTGTCAGTTTGGTTAGGGTATGATACCCAGTTTGGCCACATACCAGTCTAGATGTTGCTGTGAAGATGTTTTATAGATATGATTAACATGTAGATCAGTAGATTTTGAATAAAGCAGATAATCCTCCCTAACATAGGTAGGCCTTCATCTAATCAGGTGAAAGCCTTAAGAAAAGAGATCAAAGCCTCCAGATTGCAACCTGAAAATTCTGTCTGAGTTTCTAGCCTTTTGGACTATGCACTGCAACATCAATTCTTGGAGGAATTTCTAGCCAGCTGTCTTGCCCTGCAGTTTTCGGACATTTCGGCTTCACAATAGCATGAGCCAATTCCTTAAAATAAACCTTGCCTTCTTTCTCTCTCTATGTATCATTCTCAACCCCATCTATCTGTATATGTATATACATACATAGATACACACACATTCTATTGGTTCTGCTTCTCTGGAGAATACTAATATGGTGTTTTTTAGAAGAAATTATATATATTTACATACCCCTCCCATAAATTGAACATAGACTCTCTCTTTTAATTTAAAAAAAAAAAAAAGCCTGATATTCTGGAACAGGATGTTCTCTCTGTATCAGAATCAGTTTCTGCTCCTAGACAGCAGTCAAGTTCTGCCAGTAGTTACCAGCCCCTCCTTCCTCTAGCTTATACAGGCATGAGAGTAATTAATCCTCATGCTTATTGGAGTTTGGTTTGGCTTTGGCACAGTATGCTTTCCCTAGCAAACCATAATTGATTCTGAATAATTGATCAGCAATGAACATTCAATTTTCTTTATCTTCTCTTCCTCTCATTCTCCTATGATATATGTTTTCTTTGGGGAACCATTTTCCATTTAAAAAAAAAAACCCAAAGGCAAGGCCTTTTAGTGATCAAATCAATTCATGCTGCTTTCTGCCAATTCGCATCAACTCCAATGCAACTCCTCTTGGAGAACTCTTAGGGAACCCTAATTAGTGTCCCATTGTATCCATTAGTTTTCAATAAGGAAGTAAACTTCTTATGTAAAAACCTCGGAAACTATTTACATATGACTGCTTTGCCATTTATCAACCACCACACTAGCTTGCCTTTTTCAAAAATCCTTTGATGAGGACTGTTATTGAAACCACTAAACCCTACATGAGTCATGGAATCTGGGTAGACGAAGACACCTAAAATCAGAACCTGTGATACTCATCTAAGCTTTGTTAATTCACCTAATGATGATGTCCCTCACTTTTCTCTTATGTAAAAGTAAGATTATAATGATACCCCACTTAAATAATTATTATAATTCCTTAGGCACCAGAATAAAACCTCTTAGCAAAACAGAAGTAAAAAGTTCTTTGAGGAAAGTAGTCTTCAAAAAGTCAAGGCATTTTATCACATCAAAGAGAAGTGGCTCACTTTCAGGCCAAAGGCATGCTTAGTGTAAGGTGCAAAATTAAGCTTACTTATTTAGTGAGGTTGGATATCTACTTTCTTCTAATAATCAAACATAGATGGATACTAGATGAAAAGTAACAGAATATGTGAGAAACTGTTGGATGCTGATATTTTGAGATGAATCATACATATGTCTCGGATATCCCCATTTAACCTACTATTCAATTTAGATGCAATGCCCTTTTTTTTTCTTTCAACCTCTGAAACAAGAAATGTTATCATGACCTTCTTTTTATTGAATATTATGCTGTTACATACACACCTTTCCAACTCTCGTGTGAGTCAAATGCTTAGAAGAACAAATCTACAAGTGGACTTTTTCTCATTGTCCATTCTACCCAACAGCAAATTAGCATGCACACTCAACTGCCTACCCTGCTATACACTGTTCCTTAAAACAAATTATAACTCAGCATCCCATTTAATCCAGTTGCATGAAATTAACATTTACCGAGTAGCCACTCTGTGCCAGAATCTAAGCCTAATTATGGAAATAGAGCTGCAGCCTCATTTTGAAACAAAATTTCCCAAGGCCATGGTCTCTAGTCACTTTCTCCTTCACCTCATCTTGCTTCTCACTCAATCCCTCCCTTCAGTCCCCTCCTCTATACCGAGGTGTTCTTTTCTGCTCTGCTTGTCTTACTGGGTCTTCACCACTATGTCGTCTTGAATTGCTCCTCCTGCTCATGTCTGGGAACCTACACTCTCTGCTTTTCCTTGTCTTTTGTTGGCTGCTCCTCTTCTACTTCCTTAGTCACTGCCATTTCTCACCTCAGCCATTAAATACTAATGAAACCCAAGCTTCAGATCAGTGCTGTGTTCCCATCCTCTCCCTGGTTAATCTCTGGATAATCTCATATAGTGCTACTGCTGAAAGCATCACATAGAACTTGATCATTTCCAGATTTATATCTAAAATTTCAAACTCCAATAGGATACTAGATTCCACCATTTAGAGCTCATATTTAATATATCTAAATTGAAATTCTTGATTTCCACATTTCAAATCTATTCTGCCTCAAGTTTCTCAAGACTAGAAATTGTATACAGTGTTGCATATGTGGATAACTGAGACATAATCTAGTCAACAGAAGAATGGGTAATATTCTTCTACATGACGTTGTCACAGTATCATTCTAATGATTTTTTAAAAAAATAAATTACAGTAAAGAGTATCAGCTGGGAAATCACAAAAACCTGCTTTTTAAATACAGAATCTACCACGTTATTAGCTTTTTAATAAGTTACTTAATCTTATGACTTCTGAAATAATTCATGACAAGCTACTTAACCTCTATAAATGTCAGTTCCCTCAACTGTTAAATTTGGATAATAATAGCAATTATGAAATCAGCTTGTAGTAAGAATTAAATGAGATAGGCTTCTTAAAGGATATAATCAGATTTTATGCATTCATTTTTTCTTTTACTCATTTAAGAAATCTGTATAATAAATCTAACATGTTTCATTCTAGGTGTTGAGGACACAGAAACAACAAAGACAGACAAGGTTTTAGCCACCCTTGAGCTATAATCAAGTTGGAGAAAAAAGTCAGCATGCAAGTAAACAATAATCATTCAAGCTATATAGGTTGTGCCTCATGAAACGAAAGGACTTTGTATGTGAGACAGTAATGGAAACCAGGCACAGCTTTGTAAGAGATGACGTCTAGAATGAGACCTAGAGAAGGAGCTCTCCATGAAAAAATATAAGAAAAGCCCATTCTAAGCGAGAGACATCAGGAAGGACAAAGGAACTGAGGCAGGAAAGAGCTTGGTGTCTTTTAGGAATAGATGAGAATCCAATCTTGGGCTAATGAAGCAACACAAGATTAGCAACAGCAGGGAGTTGCTACTATCTTTAGCTTGCAGGAGAAAAATGAGGAGGTTGTATTACCAGAGCCCAGGGGTGGAGTGACCCAGCATAACATAGAATCTTAGTTGGTATATTCAAGAGAAGTTGGATCCAAAGAAGAGATACAGCCATTATTAGAGATGCTGCCCCAGAGGGAGAAGGAGAGATACCTTGAAAATTTCACTTAATCCCTCCATTCATTATATCACCAATGACTTCCAGTGACTGAACCAAATCAGATGCCAGATGACACAATAGCCTAGCAAATGCAGTCTAAGAATTCAATCTCCAACACACCCAGTAGAAAGAGCAAAGGGTAAGAAATTGACCTGAGAGCAAGTTGGCTCAGAACAGTAGACCCTTAAAGTCATTAAGGGTCAACTACTTTAATACTTTGGGAAAATAATCCTACTATGCAAGGAAAGAGGATGAATTTTAAAATGTCATATTTTAGGTATATAAAGAAAAATCCTGCCTGACCCTGATATAAAGAAATGAGGATATCAGAAAAAAGTGTTGGCTCTACATGTCCAGGTACTACTGATCACGACAGCACTTACAGGCTCTAAATGGTTAATTTCCTGAAAAGTGGCTGTTATATGGAAAACCATAAAACAATCAATGGTGATCCTTGTTTCTATTTAAAAAAACACGCTCTTAGGTTCAAGTAGACTGACCCACTTTAGGACTGTCTATCCCTAGGGATCTTGTAAAATGCAGAGAATGAGAAAAACCTTTAGAAGATGCTAAACTCTCTGCTTTTAAGCTAACTAGCATGTTGAACAATTTATTTGTACAATATGAGATATGACCATATTGCATCTCATCTTATGGAATTACTCAAGTTATATACAATTTTCTCAAGTGCTATTGCTAGTCTGGATGTAGGAGTGAAGAGAATAAATTGAGGGCTTGATCTATGTTTGGGGTTTTCAGAGAAGACATAGGAAATGAAAGAAGAACAGATTGGTTGAGAATATAATCAAGTGATTATGGGTTCTGTATTGAGCAGATAATTTAGTCCAAGAAGATGCTTATAGTTATGAAAGAAAATGCAGGATCAAGTACATGAGGTCTATAGAAGGTCAAACAGTAGTTAAAAAGGAGTGAAGAAGTGTGAGAGCTAAAGATGTAAAGTAGAAGTCAGAAAGTGAGGGCAATGAGGCATTCTAGTGCATGAATGTGACAGGGAGTGGCTGAAGAGAATGGAAGTGATAGTTCTAGTTCAACAGTTCCAGGAAGTACCATGTTAGGGAGTCAGAAAGTTGCCCACATGGATTTGAAATTTGTCCTTAATTTATTCATCAAATGTAGTAAGTGCTATTATGTCTATTGTTCAATGTCGCTGAGTAACAAACAACCTCAAAAAGCTTATCGGCTTACAATAACATTGTGTCTCGTGCTTATCAGACTGTGGTTTGACTATTTTCAGTTGATCTAGGCTGGACCATTTTGCTCCACGGTGTGAGTCTGGAGAACTATGCTTCACGATTTCAGTCTTTTCTACATGTGTTCATTTTAGAGGGCAGGCTGATGGAGAAGAAGCTACCTGGGTATGCTCTTCTCACTGCGAGCGACAAGAGTACAGGAGGCAAAAGCCTAACCACACAAGCAAATTAAAGCCTCAACTCACTTCATATCTGCTAAAATTTCATTGGACAAAAAAATTCATATTTTATTAAAATAAATTGAAAACTGAAATTAATAAGAGGTTTTTCTTTTCTAATGAGTTGTATTATAAAATCATATGGCAAAATCTTTGGTTAAAGACAGAGTAAATATTTCAAATGAAGATGCAACAAGAATGAAGACAAATGCTATAAATCATGTGCTTCAGTAGACTTTGAGACTATTGGCAAGTGAATGGAAGTCAACAGAGATCAGCAACAAGAGAGATAGAATAAACAGAACTAGGGATTAATGTTCAAAAAAAACCATGATCCTCTACATGCCCCTACATAGAAGAACATAGAAAAACAACAGTCTGGATAGGGCATAATGCAGTGAAAAACAGAAACTACCCTCCCTCAATCCTCACAAGCCATAAATAGCAGTTTGTGGGGGCATACTGATAATTATTAGTCATTAGAAGCTAACTGTAGAACACACACTGTAAGAAGACAAAACATATTTTATCAAATACAGTTATGAAGAAAAAATATGGTGGTTCCTGACAAAGTAGGCACATCCCTCTTTCAGCGTTTAATGATCAACTACTCAGTTGAAGTTTTGGTCTCTGAGGATATCAGAGTAAGTATGATTGATTGGGATTTTATAGAACTTGTCATTAATAAACCCTAGGTGTTGGAGGCATAGCCTGGTTAATTATCATGGAAGTTCCTAGGATTTTTGTCTTAGAGGGTGTAAGAACAGATAAGGACATTTCTGAAATCAATGAGCAATTGTTTATGTGACTGGTATGGTTCTAGCAATATGGGGAATATAGAAGGCTTGTAAGACAAAGCAATCATTTTCACAGGGTAAAATTAACCACAGTATTAATGCTACCTGATTGTAGGCTGAACTGGAAAAGTCTGAACAATTTATATATTGAGGTGCGGGCAAAATACCATTGGAGGATACATTTAACAACCTTCCAAATACATAGAACAATTGCCATTTCTAAGTTATGTTATAATCCTATTCTTCTAGCTCACTGATTCTTCTAAATTTCAAATATAGTATTTTAAATTTCATATTTTTGTTCATTATTCGATAATGAATCAAAGCATTAAAAACAAGCTAAAAAATGAGTAAATACAGTTGGCCCTTGAACCACATGAGGTTGAACTGCATGGGTCTACTTGTACGTGGATTTTTTTCAACAAATATATTGGAAAACTTATTGAAGATTTGGGACAATTTGAAAAAACTCACAGATGAACCCTATAACCTAGAAATATGGAAAAACATGAAGAAAAAATTAGATATCTCATAAGCGCATAAAAGATATGTAGATACGAGTTTAGTTTATCATTTACTACCATAAAGTATACATAAATTTATTATTAAAAGTGAAAATGTATTGAAACGTACACACACGAACACTTGCAAACAATACATGGCACCATTTGCAGCTGAGAGAAATGTAAACAAACATAAAGATCCAGTAGCAAATCAGACTTGCATAAAATTAACTGCAGTACATAAGGTACTACTGAAATAATTTTGTCACTATCTCTTATTGCCATTGTGGTGGGCTCAAGTGTTGTGAGTATCTGCTTAAAACTCCACGTGATGCTAACCATCCTGAGGGAGCAGTTCCTTTCTCTAGTAAATTCTGTAGCACAGTAAAAAGCCATCATTCTTAGTCCTTGTGTACTTTTCATCGTGTTTAGGGCAATACCATAAACCTTGAATAATATCATGAGACACACATGAAGTGCTACTAATGATGCTTGATGTGCTCCTGAGAAGCAGAAAAAAGTTATGACATTAAAGAAAAAGTTGAATTGTTTGATACGTACTGTAGATTGAAGTCTGCAGTTGCGTTTGTCCCCATTTCAGACAAAAACGATTCATCTTATAAACAGACAAGTACTGTAAATGTATTTTCTCCTCCTTATGATTTTCTTAATAACACTGTCTTTTCTCTAGCTTACCTTGTTGTAAGAAAACAGTGTAATAGTACACACAACATACAAAATATGTGTAAATCGACTGTTTATGTTATCAGTAAGGCTTTTATTTAACAACAGGCTATTAATAGTTAAATTTGGGAGGGATTCAAAAGTTAAACACAGATTTTTGACTGTGTAGGAAGTTGGTATCCCTGACCGTTGCAATGTTGAAGGGTCAACTATAAGCCAAAACACTGATACCACAACTAACAAAATCTGTATTCACACTCAAATGTCTCAGGTATTCTTCCATCAATTTTTCTGACCTTTTAATTACACTAAATATATATATATACACATATATATATACATATACATGCACACATGTATATATATACTCTTTTTATAATCTTCCTTCAGATAAGCTTAACACATTTTAAAATTTTAATATAGTTGTATATTTTTATAAAGTCTGGTTCTGTATAACTTTCTATTCATTTTTCTCCAAATTCATCTCATGTGTACATTCATTCTATTTCTAAACCTTTTGCTATTCCTATCTCTAAGACATTTTTATTCAGCAAGACACATCTAAAATAGATTTTATCTGCATTCACTTATATAACCAAACGTATTTATATTTCCAAGCACATTTCTTTCAAGAATTAACATTTATCCATTGTTAATATGTTTTCAAATGTCAAATCTTGTATATGACAAAAGCTATGACTGAATAAATCTGGCTACATAAAAAGGTTAAAATGACTGTAACACTAAAAGTACACATATATGTGCACATACATATCCCACAAATAAAATTAAAAGAAATTTGACAAAATGAGTAAATAGTTACCATATCTGAGCTACATAAATATCTTTAATATAAAAAGAGCTCTGAGGAATCAATGATATTTTAAAAATTGTATCAAATCAAAATGATAGAAGATAAGACTAGATAACCCACAGAAAAATGAAAATGTGTTGAATTTCTACTGAAATATAAATATATAAAATTTTATTAAAGTGAATGCCTATACAGATGGTCCCAACCTATGCTCATTTGACTTAAAATGACAGTTTTGACTTTACAATGGTGTGAAGGTGATACACATTCAATAGAAACCTTACTTGAAGTCTTGAATTTTGCTCTTCTCCTGGGTTAGTGACATGCAATACCCCTGAGATGCTGCGCAGTGGCAGGTTTCTGCAGCTCCCAGTCAGCCACACCATCGGGAGGGTAAACAACCAATACCGTAGTCTACAGTGTACTGTATTCAATATATTGCATGAGATATTCAACACCATTATAAAATAAGCTTTGTGTTCGATGATTTTCCCAACTGTTAATGTAAATGTTCTGAGTGCATCTAAGTTAGGCTAGACTAACCTATAATGTTTGGTAAGTTAGATGTATTAAGTGCATTGTTTATTTATTTGACATTTTGTTGTAGTTTTCAAGTTACAATGGATTTATCAGGACATAAACCCATTGTAAGTCAAGGAGCATTTGTATCTTCAAATGGCCGAAATATTTTTCTTTAATAAGTTGGTAATGGCTCAGATACGGGAGTAAAGAACTATAAATTAATATAAAATCTCTGGAGAATGTCTGACAACAAACATCAAAATATTTAAAGTGTATTATTTAACAAGTCTTATGGCAATCAGAGTTCTGGGTTCAAATTGTTGGTCTACCACTTTATTGCTATGTAATCTCAGTAATTTATTTTACTCCATGAGTTTTAGCTTAAATTTCTGCATAATAGGATCATAACAACCATCTTTCAAGGTGGCTGTAAGATAAACAGTATAATACACACATCTTAACACATTTTCTGACAATGATAACTGTTCTTCAGACAAAAACTTCTAATAGTTTCTCATCATTCTCCCCTACCTCTTTCTTTTTTTCTGGAAATAATTATAGATACAAAGAAAGCTCTGTATACAAAGATGTTAACCAAAGTATCATCTCTAACAGTAAAATATGGGGGCATTGGTTTAATACATTGTCATATTAATATAGTAGAATAATATGTGACCATTTAAACCATATTATAGAAAAATTAATGAGATTATTTAGTAAAATGCTCAAGTGATATTGATATACCAGAAAATCAAGTTGTATAAGTAATATGTGTTTTATTATCACAATTTTGTTTACATGTGTGGTTATGCCCTTATGAAGGGTAGGTGTTTCTGTGTATGGGTCATGCATGAGCATGATATGATGTATATGCCTGTGTGATTGTGTATATGTATGCATAGGCACATAGAAAGACCAGAAGTCTATAAACATTCACCTATTCAGAAAAAATTTGCTGAATTGCTGCTATAAAGCAAATACCATACTAACTTCTGGTGATAAAAAGTAAGAAAAGACAAACACAAATTTGTACAGCAAACAATATATTGGGAAGCTAGATGTTGTTAGAATAATCTCTAAAATAGATTTCAAATTCTGATTGGGATAATGCTACAAAGGGACAATGTGATGCGGAAAGAATGTAACAGGCACATTGACTTTTGAAAGCAGGTCAGAATTCCCTGCTCAAGACCCAGTTGAACTGAAGTCTGCAAAAAGTGCAAGACATACATAGCAAAAAGGGTAGGAAAGAGAGCCAGGGGAAAAGAGCAAAGGAATTTGGTGTGGCTTTAATAGATGAGCCCGGGGCTCAGGGAGTCTGGAAAGGCAGGTGACAGATCAAACCGGGTTTAAAATACATTGTTAAGAGAGTTGACGAGGTGATCATATAAGAGAAATGATCAGAGATCTGTTAGGAAAACACCACTTTAACTATAGACTGAGGGAGAGCAAAAGTCAGCAAGGAAGGCCAGGCACGGTGGCTCACGCCTGTTATCCCAGAACTTTGGGAATCTGAGGGAGTTGGATCACCTGAGGTCAGAGTTCGAGACCAGCCTGGCCAACACAGCAAAACCCCATCTCTACTAAAAGTACAAAAATTAGAAGGCATGGTGGTGCGTGCCTGTAATCCCAGCTACTCAGGAGACTGAGACAGGAGAATCACTTGAAACCAGGAGGCAGAGGTTGCAGTGAGCTGAGATCATGCCATTGCACTCCAGCCTGGGTGACAGAGCAAGACTCCATCTCAAAAAAAAAAAAAAAAAAAAAAAAAAAAGATCAGTCAGGTGAGGAGTACTGTGAAGTCATTTGAGTAATGCAAGTGAGAGATGACAGTAGCCTAGACTAGGATGGAGTAAAATGGAATGAAGTGATGGATCTAGGAGCTACTTACAGGGCAAAACTAAAGTGATATAGCAATGGATTGGATATGGAGAGTGCAACATGGAGAAAATAATAATATCTACCACACAAGGATATGAGAATGAAAAAAACAATATGCCATTTCAGCATCCCACATGGGGCCAGGCACAGAAAGGGACTGATGTTGAGTGAGAAGCAGTTGATGAAGGTGACTTATAGAACTTTTACTGGCATAACAAAATGGATAGCATTGCCATTCATGGATATGGGAGATAGTGAACAGTATTAATTTTGAGGAGGACAGTCATAAATTCAGTTTTACATGTAAAAATTTAAATTATTTTCAAAATATTCAAGAGAAGATGCCAATGTGGTAGTTGGGAAAGTGAGCCTGGATCTCAGAGGAGAGGTCTGGGTTGCATATAAAAGTTACGAGGTTACATATGTGGTCAATAAAGCTAAAGGTGAAAGGGCCTAGTAACAAGTCTTGAGGTATTCCAGGTAAAGGAGAAGCAGCCAGAAGTGGGATAGAGTAGGAGATACGATGTCACAGAAACCAAGGAAAAAAAGGGGTTTCAGGTATCTAACTTTATACATCTTGCTAAGAACTCATTTAAGATGTAGATAACAGAAATCTCCCTGAAGAAATAGAGATGGAAGTCATTGGCACCCAGGGCAAGAGTGATGAATGTGTAGACAGTATTGGGTTAGACTTGAGCTGTGAAAATAGAAAATATGAAAAACATCTTCAGTATTTTGGCTATAAAGAGGAGGAACAACAAAGGATATTCACCAGAAAGACATGTGCAAGGCAAATTAGTGTAGAATTTGCTTCTTAATGGGAGAGATTTGAACACATTAAGAGTAGAGATTTGCTCTCGGAAGCTAAAGGCTAAATCCACACTAAGTCCTTTTATTCAATATTTATACGGTTTTAACAAATTGTGGTACATTTTTTAAGTTTACAAGTTGTGATATTTCACAGATAATTCAAGAAAAGAAATATTAAATAGATTACAGCAAAAGATGTAAAGTTTCAAAATATATCAATAAAAATATAAAGTAGATGAATTAGAGGGATCTATATACCCTTTACAAATGTGTGGAGCTTAGGTGAACAACCATTGTCAGAGACTGGGATAGAACAAGTTAGAGATAAGTGAGTATAAAGAATCTAGAGGGGGGTCAGGAAAATTTGCCCTCCAAAAGTAAAGCAGAGCAGGCTCTGGGAAGATTTTAAAACTTACTCGAGCAACTAAAAATGAGAGAGTTGAAAAGACTCCTGTGATAGTAAGAAGGTTATTTCAATATTATATGACATACAAATTGTTTTGGAGATGGCATAGTGTGGTACAGCTGCAAAACAGCCTTCCCTAGAAGCCAGGCACCAGGTTTGGTTTTGTCTGTGTCAATAATAAATGGCAGTAGCTTGGAGAAGTCACTTAATTAATCAGAGCTTTAGTTTCTTAACCTGTGTATTTAAAGAGTTTCCCTACATTTTCTGTAAGCTTCTTACAGCACTAAAATTCTTTGCCTCTATAAGTAAGAGAACAGGTATGCTGTAAGAAAAAAAATAT
The DNA here is from genome assembly GCF_028885625.2 of Pongo pygmaeus. Classification (NCBI taxonomy): domain Eukaryota; kingdom Metazoa; phylum Chordata; class Mammalia; order Primates; family Hominidae; genus Pongo; species Pongo pygmaeus. The sequence continues at coordinate 72,370,367 of NC_072379.2, read as the reverse complement.
ACATTGAGGTAAACTTAAGTATCTCTAGAGCATAACATTATCAAACTTTTTTTGTAGGTCCTGTGTAAGTGAGAATAAAAGCTCCACACAGTCCTTGACTTCATTCTAAATAGGTTGACAGGGGTGTGAAATGACATTCTCCAGTCTTGGGGATGTGTGAAGGGCACTTAACATTTCTGACAAGCTGAGTCATTTGACATTATTCCCTGTGTAACTTATCCATTAAAATTTTATCTGTTGTGTACATAATTTTTAACAACTACATAAAATTTAAATACTCTGAAGAAAGCACCTAGTCATTTCGAGATTTTCTGATGTGATCTATGTTGAAACAAACAAAGAAACAATAAAAAAAACCCTCCTATAGATTCTCAACAGAGTACAGATTTAAAAGTTAAAATATGTATTTCTAAAACTAAATGCATTATATAAGCATATGAAATAATGAATATATATACAGATTATATAAAGTGATTACATATAAATATATTTTTATTCCTTTTTGGAATTTGACTATTTTCTGGTGAATATTAAGATTAGCTTGGTTTTATGTATCAAATTAATGATTAACATTGAGTCAAATGACATTCATATATATATATTTTTTAATTTTATTATTATTATACTTTAAGTTTTAGGGTACATGTGCACAACGTGCAGGTTTGTTACATATGTATACATGTGCCATGTTGGTGTGCTGCATCCATTAACTTGTCATTTAGCATTAGGTATATCTCCTAATGCTATCCCTCCCCCATCCCCCCACCCCACAACAGTCCCCAGAGTGTGATGTTCCCCTTCCTGTGTCCATGTGTTCTCATTGTTCAATTCCCACCTATGAGTGAGAATATGCAGTGTTTGGTTTTTTGTTCTTGCGATAGTTTGCTGAGAATGATGGTTTCCAGCTTCATCCATGTCCCTACAAAGGACATGAACTCATCCTTTTTATGGCTGCATAGTATTCCATGGTGTATATGTGCCACATTTTCTTAATCCAGTCTATCATTGTTGGACATTTGGGTTGGTTCCAAGTCTTTGCTATTGTGAATGGTGCTGCAATAAACATACGTGTGCATGTGTCTTTATAGCAGCATGATTTATAATCCTTTGGGTATATACCCAGTAATGGGATGGCTGGGTCAAATGGTATTTCTAGTTCTAGATCCCTGAGGAATCACCACACTGACTTCCACAATGGTTGAACTAGTTTACAGTCCCACCAGCAGTGTCAAAGTGTTCCTATTTCTCCACATCCTCTCCAGCACCTGTTGTTTCCTGACTTTTTAATGATCGTCATTCTAACTGGTGTGAGATGGTATCTCATTGTGGTTTTGATTTGCATTTCTCTGGTGGCCAGTGATGATGAGCATTTTTTTCATGTGTTTTTTGGCTGCATTAATGTCTTCTTTTGAGAAGTGTCTGTTCATATCCTTCGCCCACTTTTTGATGGGGTTGTTTGTTTTTTTCTTATAAATTTGTTTGAGTTCATTGTAGATTCTGGATATTAGCCCTTTGTCAGATGAGTAGGTTGCAAAAATTTTCTCCCATTCTGTAGGTTGCATATATTTTTATATAGGGTTTAGCTTTTGATGTCAATACATTTAAGAAAAATTTCTACGTTTTTTTTTCAGTTATGTTTCATAAAATCAGGATAACTTCTGAAATATTGGAAGATAAGAGGATGTCCCTCCCACTCTCACTCAATGCTAAGAACTTTGTAAAATGTATGCTGTTTAAAAATATATATACCCTTCAAATTGATTTACATTATGGATTATGACCAAAATCTTACCTTTGGCCTCAAGTCCTGATACGGTTTGGCTGCATCTCCACCCAAATCTCATCTTGAATTGTAGCTCCCATAATTCCCATGTGGTGTGGGAGGGACCCAGTGGGAGGTAATTGAATCATGGGGGTGGTTTCCCCCATACTGTTCTCATGGTAGTAAATAAGTCTCATGAGAGCTGATTGTTTTTTAAGGGGAAACACCTTTCACTTGGCTCTCATTCTTTCTTGTGTGCTGCCATGTAAGACCAGCCTTTTGCCTTCCACCATGATTGTAAGGCCTTCCCAGCCCCGTGGAACTGTGAGTCCATTAAACCTCTTTTTCTTTATAAATTACCAAGTCTTGGATATGTCTTTATCAGCAGTGTGAAAACGGACTAATACAAGTCCCTTTTCACTGGGTTTAAATTAGTTAGTTTCTACATGTACAGGTAATTTTACTCAACGCTCCCTTTGTCTGGCGATCCACTCAAAAACTTTTTCGAATTGTAACCATTGCCTTCAATGAACACGATTGTCGTCTGCTCCCCAGGCATCAATGACTGGGCAATTTCTTCCTTAGTGTAAGCAATCCAACAATGAAATAGTCTCACAGTTACTGTACATGTTCTTGATTATAAAGATACACATATTTAATGGAAAGAACTAGGACCATAGGAACAGATTTGGTATTTTATTGTTTCTAATAAATTAACTTGTGACCTTCAGAATGACACTTAAGTTCTCTGCACCCTGCTCATTTCCATAATGATTAGGTGTTTTCCAAGATTACATTTCCTCTAAAGTTTTAGGCTTCTAAATTTTTGAATATATTATAATTATGATTAATTTCACAATTTCAAAGATTTAGTGTAAACTTTTTTTGAGATTGTTATATGCAGATGCTGTATTAGAACAAAATAAAAACTGTGAAATAAGTAGCAACTTTAATGTTCACATAAAAGACTTCAAGAAATATAACAAAAAGCGGAGTTATCCTGGCTCAGTGAACTAAGCTATAAAATTTTTGAATGGTAAGAGCTGTTAGAATTATGAGGTATCCACTAATTCAGAATATTAAATTTGAGATATACTTTATGAATAATTTTCTTTTTTATCTCAGCTGGGAAAAATTATTCTTGAACCTCAAGAGAGAAGTTTGATAAATGACATTTAAAATGATTAAAAATCATTCACCCAATTTAAGAAACTCCCTAAATAATAATCTGCAGCTCAATTTTGGTTAAGTTTTTGCATGGACATGTGAAAATTGGAAAGTAAAATAAATTGCTTCTGGTGATTTTTTACTTTTTTTTAACTTTTACAGTATACATTTATTTAACTATGACTGCTAGTAAATAATTAAATATAAACCTCTGTAAAGCTTTCTGCTGTAACATTTTGGATGAGAAGGATAGTTTGAACAGCAAGGTCTTCAGGATATTTGAGTTTATACCTTGCAGTAAAAAAGGAGAGAAAATAAAACAAAAAACTTTTACCTAGTTTGGATGGAAACCTGGAATTCATTATACACTAATTCGCTTCTTTCAAAAAATGTCAGAGTTATAAACATAAGTAAACTTGGGTTTGCTGATGCATGGTCATCATTTGCTTATTAATAAATGCAGCTTTCTGTATCACACTGGTGTTTGTAGGACTCTGTACATCTCTATATTGCTACATTACACAGCCTCTGATTATGATGCTTCTAGAGTTAGAGTTTTTAAAAAATATATATATTTATATATAAATTTATATGTATATTTTATATTTTATAAATATAAATACAAAATTTTTATATTTATAAAATGTATATATTTTATATATATAATATATGTATGTATATTTTATATATGTATATATTTTATATATGTATATATAATATACGTACATATATTATATATGTATATATTTTATATATGTATATATATTATATATGTATATATTTTATATATGTATACATAATATATGTATATATTTTATATATGTATATATTTTATATATGTATATATTATATATGTATATATTTTATATATGTATATATTATATATGTATATATTTTATATGTGTATATATAATATATGTATATATTTTATATGTGTATATATATTATATATGTATATATTTTATATGTGTATATATATTATATATGTATATATATTATATGTGTATATATTTTATATATGTATATATATTATATGTGTATATATTTTATATATGTATATATAATATGTGTATATATTTTATACATGTATATATAATATGTGTATATATTTTATATATGTATATATATTATATGTATATATTTTATATATGTATATATTATATGTATATATTTTACGTGTGTATATATACACAAACATATATTATATATAATAAGTATTATACATATATTATATATGTATATTATATATAATATATATTATACATATGTATATATGTATAATATATAATATCATATATTATAGTATATATTATTATATATTATATTATATATATTTTATATATATAATATATATTATATATAATTATATATATTTATATTATATATTATATATTATATATATTATATATAAAAATATATATAATATATATACACAGACACATATATTCATGTGAGTATGTGTATTTCCTTTATGGTAGAGTGTAAAATAGCAATTCCTTCTAATTATAATAATACAGCATACAATACAAAGTGAACCATAGTGTCTCCTACAAAGTAACCACCCTACAAATGTTAGCTATCATTAGTACTATTAAATAGCTATAGAAACCCTGATGGTTTGTATCAATCCATTTATTTCTTTTTAATAGGCTATCATTCTGATGCAAACATAAATAACAAACAATCTTGGCCTATGTTGAAAAATGGGTTAGGCTTGCAGTCAAAACATCTAGGTTTAATTCTGGATATGTTGCTTCATAGGTAGGTTAATTTCATTAGCATCGTTACCCTTAAGTGTTGTCTTAGATTTTAAAAGCAGGACAATAATAGTTATCTTGCAGATTCACTATGAGTAACAAATTAAAAATAAATGTGACAAAAAGGTGAGAAATTCACTATCACAAAACTATCACACAGAAGGCATTCAGTAAGGGTTACCTGAACCTGAAATCAGGAAATAAGGTTGCTTCTAAAATATAAACATTTATAAACATTCACAATATTCTAGGCCATATGTTCTGCATAGCACATTAGGGAGACAAGACCCACTTCTATTAAGAAACCCAACATTGAATATGATTATTGTGATTGAGAGAGCAGAGAAAGGAGAATAATAGAATCCTTACTCTGGGACAGCCGAATGTTTGTACTATTAAAAAAATTCTTTACACAATTATAACTTATTTTATTCAAAAAATAAATTCACTGTAATAATGTATGAAGAAAATAAACCTCTGCAAAACTATCTATACTATGGGAAAAAGAAAATAAAAAGAGTGAGAAAATAATTGAGTAAATTCAACTGTTAATATGATATATAACACATTTTTTAATTTAGAATAGAAACTATAAATAAAATTATGTTGTAATCAAAATTGTACTAGGAAATACACATGTAAAGATACTTCCGAATATTTCTTTGTCCAATTCTCAGTCAACTGTAAAACTGCTGAGTTTTGGAGATATAAACTTTGCAAAACTCAGATCATTACTCCTTTTGGGCTTTTAGTTACAATTAAGGAAATTATGATTATCTATTTGTTTATATTTGCTATGTGGCAAAAGATGACATGAAAAATGTTATTTAGTGAGGGTTTGGTGATCATTACCAGCCTCCACATTATCCTTAAAGTTGTGCTGAAATGATTGAAGATAAATGCACTTAATTTGAAAAAAAAAATTGTTGGACTGGAACTGATAGTGTTCCAGGAAAGTTGAAAGAAATCATGAAGAGGCAACAGTGAACAATCTTATTAGACATAGAGACATATAGGCTCTCAGTTAGCTCTGAATGGCCTTTACAATCAAGATATAAACTATGTGACAAATGAGTGTAAAATACCAAAGCACTGGCTTCGTTTCATGAAGATAAGAACAGCCTCAAAGTCCTTGTGTTCCATATGGTCCATGGATTTCCAAAGAGAAATATGCTTGGCCAGATCAAAAAGCAAAATGGACATTGTGTCTGGCTGGTATTTGGGACATGGAAGAGCGACATCTAATTTCTTAAATAATGTCAACTTATACTGCTGTGCTTTTATTGGACAGATACGTGTGAGGCTTTGAATACATCCAAACTGAAACTTCAAGAACAAACATCAGTATTATTGATTATTTTAACATTTTTTTAGAAGTTCTAACTAAAATGCAGCCCTGGGCATAGAAAACTGGTGTTTAAAAGAAATAGTCTTATTCTAAACAATATATATACATTGTTTATATTTTATATAAACGAAATTTTTTGTTTATACATGTATTTTGTTTATGTTTTGTATTATAATACATCTACTCTGTATTAAAGATGAATTCAAGTGGTAATATTTTCATTGTGATATGGCTCAAAAATATGTTTATATTTTGTGAAGTTCTCTTGTCTCATTGATCCTTAGGCTCCTAAAGCTAATCTGCAAGAGGGTTTTCAGATTTCAGTTTTAATTCATTTGCCAATATAACTGCTAGAAAATCATGTTTAGAGTAAGTTTTGGTAAAATATCTACCTTATTACAAACTGAGCAGATTTGGGTGGGGAGCAGTATTAATTGTATTAATTACTTTAATTTATTAATTACTTTAATTAAATCACTTTATATTAATTTATATAAATTAATTTATATAAATTAAATTAATACATTACATTAATTTATATAAATTAAATTAATACATTACATTAATTTATATAAATTAAATTAATACATTACATTAATTTAATGAAATTAAAAGTATTAATTTCATTAATATAATGAAATACTAATAAATATATTTCAGAATCTATTTTTTCTCTGTACTTCTGAAGTGAAAAATAAATCATCACAGTAGACTTAAAAGTGAAAGTGGCTGCTATTGTCCTAAATCTATCCCATTTGTGATATGAACTCAGAAGCTTCAGTTTCTTTGGAAATTATTATAGACATGGACTACTGCATGAAGTTTCATTTACCTTAAACTTCTAATTTAGGTTTCACCTATATGTGGCTGAGATGCTGATTCAGTTCAATTCAAATATTAACTAACTAAATCCTTATCTGGCTGATGAGAAAGAAAGAGTTGCCCACATGAAGCAGAATAGGGTCTGGAGGAAGGGAAGCTAAGGTCAATTCATGCTGACTTCCTAGAACTGGATCAAAAGGAAAACCCCACCTCTCCATGCCCAAGTGACAAAGGATCAAATGCTACTCCTTCCACAACCCTCACCCTTTCCACTGTGTCAGAAATGGAAAATGGAAAGTACCTCTGATTGGACGTGGGCCAAGTGTGGGCCAATCCTTCATTTGCATAAGGTGCCAATCCATTTCAGCCTCTGATTGGCCAGAGTCAAACCTCCACTTCCATCCTTTATTACACAGCGTATAAGCAATGGGAAATCTTTAAAGGGTACTTAAACCCCAGAACATTTTGTAACCAGGCTCCTGAGCTGCTTGCTTGAGCCCGCTCCAATTCTGTAGAGTGTATTTTCACCTTAATAAATCTATGTTTCTGTTGCCTTTTGCGTCAATAAATCTATGCTTTTGTTGCTTGTTCATGCATGCTGTTCAATTCTTTGTTCAACACAAGAGCCTAGATGACTCACGATCAGAACCCTTTATCTAGTAACACTTTACAAACATATATGCTCATTTTAATTTTTAAAATAACTTTTTGAATAAAATAATGTATGTTTATAAAGTGCATAGTAAACTGTAAACTAGTATGTAATAAATGAGTTATTGTTGTTATCCTTATCTTTTTCTAATCAAAGTAGATAATATCTGTTCTAAAATAAGTTATTCAAATGTCTTTTGCCCTTTGTCTTATTCAAATGTCAATTGCCTCTAGAAGTTTTGATTTTAAGAAAAGGAAATGTTTTGCCTTTCAATCTTTGTCAATGGAAAACATTTCACTCAGTCTCAAAATGCAATTTCCACAGATATTTTATTGGGTAGAGTACTTTTAAAAAGCTCTAAAATAAGAAAGTGATGATAATGGAAAGCAATATTTAGTATCAACTTTGAATAGGTACAAAGAGCACTGATGTAATTAGAGATACTTAGACATGTAGCTAAAGAAAATATACCTCTGGGAGAAAATGTAACTGCTGTTACTATTTTCAAACAAATATGGGGCTCAGAAGTATCTATTTCAGTGCCAATATTAAATATCTCATCATGTTTCCATTATAAACTCTTCTTTTAGGAGTTTATAACTGGGCCATAAAAATTCACTTCAGGCACTCCTTAGTATCCAAAAAAGCTATTACAGCCTTCTGGGAAAATAATAAGCGTATTTATAGAAGGTATATATAAAAATATTCATATATTATGTTTACCTATTTTTAAAAATGCACTTGTGACAACTAATCTCCTTTATCAATTTGCTGAATCATATTACCTTCTTCAGTTCCATTAACCTAAAAGGAAAAATACAATTAAATTTAGTCTCCTTTCAATTGTTTCTAAATATGATTAATCTGGTGTCAGCAAAGTATCACTGTACTTCAGAATTTGCTTGCTGGCCTCTAAAAAGTCAAGGAAGGGGGAATAACTTTTAATGGAGTAAATACATGTTTATTTTTCTGAAGTTAACTTTTTTGTTGTTATTATTGAGATTTTTCTGTTGCAAACATTGTGTACAGTCAAAAACTCTGCTAATAAAGAAACAGAGACACTTATAAATACATGTGTACTTTTTGATTATTTCTTTAGAATCAGAAAGACTTAAACCCATGTACATTTTATTTTGGCAGAAGATCATGTAATTTTTCCACAATTACTCACATACCGCAGCAGAGGACACAAAATCATTCCAGGCTTTATTAATTTCAAATATCCAAAACTGTCTTGAGAAGAAAATACCTTTATATTATTTTATTTGATAGTGAAGTCTTAAAGTTCTATTTCTCTCATAGGTTTTTGGTTTGTTTTAGCAGTTAGCTAAAATGTTTCCCTATTAAAACATTTTAGTACTTAATCCTATGGTTATCATGTATGAGACTGGTTCATTAACAAGGTGGAAGGTAGAATAGTGAATAGATTTTTCACAATATAATGAGTATGATAATAATAATAGTAGTAGTAATAAGAAATAACAACAATACAAAGCAAACATTCTTTTTGAGTACTTTCCACCTCACTGGTATGCAGTTAAGTTCTTTACATACATTATTCCCCAATTAAATCTACGAGATCGGTGCCTGTTTTGCTAGGGAAACTAGGCTGTAAGGAATGAAATCACTAATGCAATATTATATAGCTAACTATTGGCAGTGCTGGGACCCAAATTACATTCTGAAGATGAAGCCTGTGTTTAATAATCAAGTTCTACCACTCTTTCTACTTTAGAAGAAAATCAGTATGATTTGGTTAAATTAGATGTTCTAACAAGAAGGAAATAGCTGACCCAAATTATAGATGGAAAACTGTATGGTAAGATAGCTGGATTGCTAGACAATAGTCAGAATAATATCACTATTATTAAAAATTCATAAATATTTTTGCCATCCTAGGAACTAGTCTTTAAACTTACTACATACCTTGCTATTCAATTGCAAAATGTAAGATTTAAAAAATGGCTATTCTTTAAAATAAATGTCAAAAAGAATAGTGTTATTTATCTTTGAAGTTAGCAATATTAATTACATGAAAATTAGTAAAATTGTCTCACATTTAAGAGGTTTTAAATGGTCTCCTAACTGTTATACTTTTAGATTTTACAAAATGATTGTTCAAATATCATCTGGTTTATAATTAATACATAAAAGCCAGTGAATCTAAGTGCACATATATTTTTATTTAACTGTGTAATTACTGATTAGTAGTTCATAAAATTGGTTTTGATATATTTTGAGAGCCTTTACAATAACTTTGCAACTTTTAACTCATGCAAAAGTGATTCACTATAAAGTTGGACTAAAATTCAGAACAGAATTTCTTTTACAAAGTTAACAGAGATAATTGATATTTCACTCAATGATGACTGCATTAAAATCACTGACACACATTTAACATTCATAACTGCTCTAACTCTTGAATTTGGTATATGGCAATATATTGAATCTAAAACTCTTAATTGCTTTCTCATCAATCTATTTCTCCCCTGTTCTTTTCCTCTTTGTAAATGGTAACTCTATTCTTGTAGTTGCTCAGGCCCAAATCTTTATCATTTAGTTGTCTTCTACATGTCATTTAAATCAACCAGTAAAACTCATTAATGTCAACTTCAAAATATATCCAGAATCCAGCCATATTTCATCACTTTCAACATCATCACCTTAGTTCAACCAGTATTACTCCCTGCCTGGTCTTGGGCAATAGGTTCCTAACTGGTTTCACCATTTAAATCCTTACTCTCTATGTCTTCCATGCAAAAACCAGGATTGGTCTCTGTTCATCTAGCCAAATCCCACCATTCAGTAAAACCAAATCGTCATCACTATCTCTGGGGTCATGTGTGGCCTGAACCTCTGCTCTTTTTCTGTCCTCATTCTCCCTGCCCAGTTTTGTTTGTTTGTTTATTTGTTTGTTTCAATCACTCAGTTCTTGCTACATTGGTCTTTCCTTGAGTACACCTAATCTGGATCTGTCCTTGACGCTTCATGACTATTTTCCTCCCTGTTCAAAATATTCTACCTCCAGATTTCCACCTGTCACATTTTCTTCATCTCTTTTTTTTTTAAGTCTGTGCTCAAATATCAGTTAGCAAAAAGCCTTCTCTGACCACTCTATATAAAAGAGTTAGGTCTATCACTCTCTGGAAGCTTTTTTATATTAATAATAACCATCCCTTATATTCTAGGCATTCTGCTAAATGTATTACATCTGCTGTTTCATAATCTTCAAGACACTACTGAGAGGTAGGTTTTATTATTTCTCTTAAATAACTGAATAAAATTTAAATAAAACACTAAAGGTATGGCTAAGATTCAAACCAGGTCTCCGGATTCCTCAGTCCTTGTTCTCCATCAACTGCCTAATCCCATTTATGCTTCAAAACTCTCCCAATTTAACAAATAGGGAATGTGAGGCTCAAGGGTTTGAAATAATTGCCCAGATCACTCAGCAAGTAAGTAGTAGAACAGGAATTCAAATGTAGGTTGATCAAATCTGATAATTACTCCCCTGCACCACACTGCCTTCCTGTGGACAAGGTGATATCCTTGTTGCCAATTGCCAGCCAAAGATAGATAAGATGAGTTCACTCTCCATTCTTCCGGGCTTTGTTTTTGCTTACTTACCCAAGTCTCACATAAATACATACTCATCTTAGATCTATAACTTGGTTGATGTAGAAATATAAGAAAAGTGCACATATGATATAGAATATTAACAATATTGATATTATCCCAGAAATCATATAATTAAGAATTGAAATTTATATGATTTTCATTGATTTTTTCTTTTATTTGCTAATATTCTATCCTCTCAACAACATACTGCTAAACTTTGCTTTGTTCAATGTCCATACTTGATCACTGAATTAAAATCCCTCTAAAATAATAAGTAGGACATATCTCAAATATATTTATCCATAATATAAAACATATTCATTTAGAATCTTTGCAATGTACCATTATATTAAGGCCATAATAAAAATTCTCACTTGTCTGTATACTTGGTGAAAGAATAAGATCAATTGAATCATTTAGTTGCTTTATACGGAAATCTGCCTGTACATATTTAATTGAATTTACTAATCGTCACAGGTGAAAAAAAATGACATTTTCATACTGAAATCAAATATAATCCTGACATAAAGGACATAAATTTAAAAATTTATGCAAATATACATCAAGCTACTACTGGAACACCTATATCCAACATACAGAAACAATCAATACAAGCAATAATCTGATAGTCAGTATTAGACATAAAGTGACTGAAATAGAGCTTGATTACAAGAGCAATGTCTCCTGCCTTGAGAATAAACATTTCAGTTTTGTCTCAGCATTTATGTAACAGCAGGAGAGAGAAGACAAGTTATCTTGTGACAACATCCTGCAGTATGTCATTGACATTATCTTATAATTAGACTTGCATTAAAGATGATTAATAGTATCTTCTTTGGTGCCTAATCAGTGCAGTCTCATAGCATATACAAAAATGAGTATTTTAGATCACTTTAAGTCAGTATTACAGCAGTGAAATCGTTACGTTCCTTTTCCCTCAAAGCCATCTCAAACAAAATAACAATATTTTCATTCAATTTTTCTTGGTAACAGTTTGAAAGAAAATGTCACAAGTATTTAGAGTGTTGAAATTCAAATTTTATCTAATTAACCTGAAACTCCTGTATTTTTTGAATCAAGATTTAAACCACTATTGTGGCTACCGCTAATAGCTATATATGAATTACCAGAAAATGAAATATTTACTTCTAAGAGAAACATAACACAAGCTAGTTTCATGTGTAGTCAATTCAAAGTTTTATGAATTATTGGACTCAGATTACTTACAGGCCTGGAAGACAGTGGCTCTGTCTACTATTGGAGATGCTGGCTCATTGCACTGAAAATTTGCTGTTTATGTATAAAGGATAAGATTGGACTTAGAAATCTGTAAATTAAGCTAAGTGATTTAAAGCCATGCAGCGTACATCTGAGACACAAGAATAAAACCCTTAAGCTTTATTTGTGAGGAAGTAGCATTCATGTGTGCTTAGCCTACCAAGGGGGATCAGCAAATGTTTGCTGAATGGACGCATGAATGGATGGAGTGGCTTCATCGCACAATAAAGTCATGTACCACAATAGTTAGGGGGTACAGCTGGAAATAACAAGTCTTTATAAACTGACCAGACTAAAACAGCTTTAATGCTACCCCACTACTACCTATTTGCCTACTGGGATCTGAGTGATTTGTTGAGAATGAAGTATCCCAGGCAACCATGCTAAAATTATGAGTTCAGAAAAGGCAAACTATTTAACAGGCTAGACATACTGATGAAAGCTATTGTGGGGCCTTCAATTTAAAATTTGCTGAATTTGTGTACTTAGTTCCACTAACTCTGTATTATTAAGAAATTCCACTATGGGCCAAGCGTGGCGGCTCATGCCTGTAATCCAAGCACTTCAGGAGGCCAAGGCAGGTGGATCACTTGAGGTCAGGAGTTTGAGACCAGCCTGGCCAACATGAGGAAACCCCATCTCTACTAAAAAAAATACAAAAATTAGCCAGGCATGGTGGAGTGTGCTTGTAATCCCAGCTACTTAAGAGGCTGAGGCACGAGAATCACCTGAACCCAGGAGACAGAGGTTACAGTGAGCCAAAATAGTGTCACTGCACTCCAGCCTGGGTGACAGTGAAACACTCTCAAAAAACACAAAGGGGAACACACACTGGGGCCTGTCAGGGAGTGAGGGGTGGGAGAGCATCAGGATAATAGCTAATGCATATGGGGCTTAATACCTAGGTAATAGGTTGATAGGAGCAGCAAACCACCATGGCACATGTTTACCTATGTAACAAACCTGTACGTCCTGAGCAGGGGCAAAATGCCATCAGCCTTTTTGCTAAAATGTAACAAGAGTCACCTATGCTTCACTTCCCAACAAGTTCTTCATCTCCATCTGAGACCACCTCAGACTCAATTTCATTGCCCATATCACTATCAGCAGTTTGGTTAAAGCCATTCAGCAAGTCTCTAGGGAGTTCCAAATGGTCTCACATCTTCCTGTCTTCTTCTGAGCCCTCCAAACTGTTCCAACCTCTGCCTGTTACCCAGTTCCAAAGTTGCTTCCACATTTTTGGGTATCTTTTCAGCAGTGACCCACTCTACTGGTACTAATTTACCGTATTAGTCCATTTTCACACTGCTAACAGAGACATATCTGAGACAGGGTGATTTACAGAAGAAAGAGGTTTCTTTACACTTCCACATGGCTGGGGAGGGCTCACAATCATGGCGGAAGGTGAAAGGCACATCTCACATGGTGGCAGACAAGAGAAGAGAGCTTGTGCAGGGAAATTCCCCTTTTTAAAACCATCAGATCTTGTGAGACTTATTCACTATCACGAGAACAGCACAGGAAAGAACTGCCCCCATGATTCAGTTACCTCCCACCAGGTCTCTCCCACAACATGTGGGAATTCAAGGTGAGATTTGGGTGGGGACAAAGCCATACCACATCAATGTTTTAGAATGCATTTGGCCCTATAAAACTGTAGATTCAAGTCTACAACAATTTCTCAAAAGTTTTCTTAAATTATATCTTTATGTTTTAAATTTTCCTGTTTATACAGTTTGTTTCTACCAGCACATCAATTTTGTATTGATGGTTCATTTATTTTTCAACTGGCAATCAGAAATAATAGGCAATTATTTAATGCCTATTGTATGCTAGACAGTGTTCTATACTTTGTTTCATAACTTTTTCTGCAATATATATATATAATTTTCTTTACAATCGTCTTCCAATATTCTTTCATTTTGACTCATTTTGCTTACTTTATCGATTCTGTTCTCTGAGCCCCTTATTATTCTCATCAGTGACTTTTTACTGCTTCTATTTTGACTTTTACTTCTGTAACTGCTTTATATTTACCTTTAACATCTTCCTTAGTCTCTCCTGGTTTGGGTTTTATCTTTGTGTCACTATACATTCTGAGGTATTGAAATATTGATTTGTTGTTTTGCATCGAGGTTGTTTGGGGGTATGAGGAAGTGAGAGGTTCATAAAATAAAACAGTGTGATTTCCTTCTGCTCATACCAATATTTTTCTTGTTGCTTTTCTCAGACTGCTCCTTCCTCCCTTTCTTTTTCTCTTTTTGTTTTCCCACATTACTATATAGAGCCTATACTTGTTCATTTTCTTCATTATTGCTCTTAAATGAAGTGAATACAACAAAAATTGAGACTGCTAAGTGCAGAGTATCAGAGGTTTCCTCTAATTAATGGGAAGTTTCTTAGGATTAAAAATAGGTGCACATGTGATTGTGTAAGCGTTTATGTTTTTGCATTACATTGTATACCCCTCTCCATTTAATTTTGCCACTCACTAATTCAGCTAATGGCAAGATCTGAGAACAAAAAACCCATGATCATTCAGATGCTAGGAAAACAGGCTGAAAAGAGCAGAGAACATTCCCCAAGCCCCTATTTTACTAAGGACTCTTTGTAATATAAAAAATATAAATTTTTTATCTGAACAAATGACCATTTTATATTTCTATATAAAAGTTGGTGGTTTAATAATACAGGACTAGAATAATGTAGATATTTAATTTTCATAGAAATTAAACTCTGTAGCCAAAGGCCCTCAGAGATTACTAAACAGAGAAGGCATATTGAAAACAGAAAATTCTATTTTGACAGAAGGATTAGACATATTTTTGTTACTGAGAAAATACTATTTATTTTCATAGACTGAATATTTGAGTCCTCCCAAAATGTTAAAATCCTATCTCCCGTGTGATGGTGTTAGGAAAAGTGGCCTTTAGGAGATAATTAGGTCTTGAGGATGGAGCCCTCATGATGGGATTAGTGATGCCATAAGAAGAGAGGAGATAACTTGCTCTCTCTTTCTCTTTTTTCTACCTTGTGAGGATACAAGGAGAAGATGTACATCTGTGAATCAGAAAAAGGGTCCTCACCAGAACCAAATGTGCAGACATCATGATCTTGGACTTCCAAGCCTCCAGAACTGTGAGTAATAAATGCTTGTTGTTTAAGCCACTCAACCTATGGAAATTTAATACAGCACTCTGAGCTAAGACATTTATGATCACTTTTAGGTGCCTTTAGTTTTGGTGGTCACATGGAAGATGTATCTGAAGAGTCTGATCTCCTCTTCACTCTGCGCCCTTTCCACTTTATAGTAGATGCACATGAAAATGTATTTTGGTGGCCAGGCACGGTGGTTCATGCCTGTAATCCCAGCACTTTGAGAGGCCAAGGCAGGCAGATCACGAGGTCAGGGGTTCAAGACCAGCCTGGCCAACATGGCGAAACCCTGTCTCTACCAAAAATACAAAAATTAGCTGGGCATGGTGGCGTGTGCCTGTAATCCCAGCTACTCGGGAGCCTGAGGCAGAAGAATTGTTTGAACCAGGACCCGGAAGGCGGAGGTTGTAGTGAGCTGAGATCACGTGACTGCACTCCAGCCTGGGCTACAGAGCGAGACTCTCTCTCAAAAAAAAAAAAAAAAAAGGCAAAATGTATTTTGGGGAAATTCCTGCAAGCATACTAGTCTTAGCAAGTATTGGTGTGGCTTCACTTGGGAAATGATTGCTTTTTACTGATTGCTTGCTCCTTCTAGACTTTTTAGTTACATTCTTTCACAGGAAATATGTTTGACTTGTTGTTATTAAAGTATATAGTGTTTCTCTGTGGCCCGTTTTGGGTCCTAGCAAGTGGCTGATGGCTTCCTTGCACTTTTACACACTGATGGCAACATTCAAAAGAAAATGAAGTCAGACTTGGACCAAGATATTACGCCTTTAGATGATGCTATGAAATGGTCTTTCAAAAATATTTCATCAAAGTTCTTTGCCTTGAAAGACTAACAATGTTTGTTAGATTGTTAATTTTTGAGATCCATGTGACTTATATCTATATTTTCCTATCATTAAAATATTTCACTGGCTATTGAGATATAAGTCATAATCTGCCAATTTGTCATTCTTTTCAATAACATCTGGATCCAAAATCATGATTGGTTCACATATGAAGTTGGTCCATTAATTTTATCCAGGAAAAAGTTATTGGAAGCTACATACATAGTTTTAAGATTTAAAATTTCAAATTTCTATGACTAATAAACTACAGAATCCCCCATGCCACGTCTCTAACACTTGATTCAGTAAATGTTTATTAAATTATGTTCAGTGCTAAGATGCCAATAAAGTTTCATTTTAGATGAATACAATATAAATTGATTTATTAGTTGAATATTTGTTGTATATTTGGGCCAACTGTCCAAGTGACTTTATTCAGATATCCACATTTTATATATATTACTACTTTCACATTTCTGAGTAATTTCATTGGCACATTTTTATGTGTCACAGAAGCGCTTTATGATTTGGTGAAAATAATATTTACTTTGATATTCATACCCTACCATAGCTATCTAAGAATCTACCTTTATTATCTAATTATAACCATCCTGCCAACAATTCTACCTCTAGATTTGTTCTGTTCTGCATAGACATATCTATCTAGAACAGTCTGCCTCAGAGAGGAATTTCCCTCTGAAGTATCATTTTCCTGTGGCCTGTTTTCTTGCCTTCTTGTTTTGATCTTTCAGGCGATGTGACTTTCCTGGCTATAGTTGCTCTCCTGAGTCTCTGACCAGCTCCCAACATAAAAAGGCCTCTTCTCCCTTGTGTTGCCTCCTGGTTTTCTCTTTCATTGTTATGTGTGTAAGCCTTCCTTCTGCATGATTGATTGACTTTCTTCCCTGATCTCCTGTTTTGGAAGCTGGATTATCATGACCACTTACCTGACCACTGAACCGTCACCCGTTCTGCAGTGTAACTTTTAACACCTTTTAGGGTTCCTTAAACCTCACATTTTTATCTACTGAGACTATGATATAACTTTAAACTGTAATATTAAAGCTTGTAATATTCATTTACAACATATTTTTTCTGCTTTTTTAAGTGAAAAGTTGAATATTAGGAATTTAATTGGCTCAACCTAATATTAAGTGTAAACATAAACTGTGCTGCTGAAAATGTTCAGAAATTCAAACTCCTCTACTTCAAAGCTCTGACACCATGTCACGAACCAAAGAAACAATTTAGTAGCTCTTACATAATAGACTAAGTATCATCAAACAACACTGTTTACTTTCTAAAGGCAATACTCTAGGTGCCTTAATGAATAAATTTTATCTATAAAAAGTACTTTTAAAATTATATTTTATTGTGGTAAGTCATTAAGTAGCAAATTTTCTGACAATATTTTAACTAGTTTTGCACTTAATCCAATAATCAAATTAAGTTTTATCTATGTTACTATAGCACTGATACGTTCTTCAGAAAGATGTATATATTGATTCATATGAGATTTTTCATAAAAATTATATTAAAGAAAAATAGCCCCCCATATGCAATAATGGGAAAGCCACATGGATTTATATTGTAGTTATGGTATAAGAGATCATGTCCTTATTATAATCTTCACATCTATGTTTACATATGTTATTTATAAATGTACAATTTGCAATATCTTGACATTTGTTGGCTGTGAAAGACTATGCCAGGTATGTTTCAGTGGAAAATGAAAGTGCTTGCCCAGAAATATAAAAACAATGATGTCTCGTCTCATAATATTTACATTTTTATTTCTGTTGATAAAATAGACTTCAGTGTGATAGCATTTATACAGAAAAAATTCCTGATTTACAAAATCTCCTGCAAACAATTATTGGTTTCTCACTGCAAAGTATAGAAGTTGCTACTGTCAAATCAGAAATATTTCCCTTTGTAACTTTCTGTACTTGCTGTTGCCCTACCATCCCTATAAAGGGATTTTTTACCTTGAGTAAGAATTGAGCAATTTGCAAAACAGGCAATAATGAGGAGTAGACATAACCCTTCTAAGAGCTATGTACTCAAGCCCATCATCACTCCCTCCATGCAAAACAATAGGCTGTAAACACCATCCATGTCTGCAGCACTTTTCCACATGTCTTTATTCTTTCAGGATATACTCCTAAATGAATTCCAGCTCAAACTACTTTTAGCTCTTCACTCTGTTTCTCATTTATTATCCTACTTCTACTTCCTCAGATTTAGTTCTCCCCTCTCTAAATAGTGACTGTCAGTTAGTCTTCATGGCCTCTGGCTTGAATTGTATCCACAAGGTTTTCTGGCTTGCAACTACTTTTTAAAATTTATAGACAGAAATTGATCTCTAGGAGTGGATCCATCAACCACAATCCCAAAAGGAGAACAATTTGAGATGTGGTTTCCATGTTGGCCTTCATCCTGTGCCTTAGTTTAGCTTTCTTTAGCTTTATTTCAGTTTTTATTTTATCTCCTCTATTTCCCTCATTTCATGCTTCTCTCTCTTTCCCTTGTCTTTCTTTCTGCTATTTAAGTGCTCCAGAACCTTTTTATTTTAATGTCAAGTAACACGCTCCAAAAGTATCACCTGGGAGGGATGAGGAAATATGAAGGCCTAGAAACCTAGGGAAGAAAATCAAATGCAATGAATGGAAGGAATTGTAATAAACACACATGGCAAGAGCATGGTGGAGTGGATGCTTTGGTGATATTCCCAGATCCCCTCCCTTAAAGACTAAAGTACTCATTCTTCCCAGCTGCTGTAAATGCTGACAACAGACAACAGCTGGGCAAGGGGAGCCTCCTTGTCTGAGGTCACAGACTCTCCCTGGGAGCACGTCACATCTATTGACTGGCTAGCAGGAAGATAAAAGACTTGGTTCCTTTGCTTCAAGGATTACTGTCAAGAGTCATTGCAATTCTAGAGCTCCCCATGAGATTAGCTGATGCCTTTTTTTGAGACTTCATTGCAATTCAACTCTTCTCAATCCAATTTCCTCCACTGCTTTGCAGGTATTGATCTCAATAAAATTCTTGCATGCAATTTCCATATCAGAATCTTTTATCCAATAAACTTGACCTGAAATAATAGGCTTTGGGGGTCAGAGAGATCTGGGTTTTAATTCAACTGCACTTTTACTTGCTAGCTGTGTTACTCTGGGGTTTATTTTCTCTATAGGCAAAAACGGGTAATAAGAAGGCAGAAGTATTCTATGGTGGTGACATCCTTGAAGTTGTACAACATAATTCCCTGAAAAAAAAACCCACTACATAAGTGAACGATTAAATCATATATTTAAAGCAGTTACTGTTTTGCAGAGTAGACACTTAATACATTTTTTGTTCCCCCCTTTTAACTTTGGACAGATTGAGGAAAATAAGAAGGTAACAAAGCAAAATAGTTAATTAAGAATCTAATTAAGGGTAGAGTATTCCTTATCTAAAATGTTTGGGACTGGAAGTGTTTTGGATTTCACATTTTTTTCTGCCTTTGGAATATTTGCATTTACATAATGAGATATCTTGGGGATGGGACCCAAGTCTAGACATGAAATTAATTTATGTCTTATATATACCTTACACTCATAGCCCGAAGATAATTTGATAAGATATTTTAATGATTTTGTGCATGCAACAAAGTATTGACTGTATTTTTACTACGACTTGTCACAGGAGGTTAGGTGTGAAAATTTCCACTTGTGGAGTTATATCAGTGCTCAGAAAATTTTGGATTTTGGAACATTTAGCATGCCAGAGTTTAAGATTAGGGATGGTCAACCTCTTTCATTTTTGGAGTATCAGATAGTTATCTTAGAATCAAAGAGATTTTTCAGTTACTTTAATTGGATGAAGACAAATTAAGATGGATAAGCAAACAGTTTGCCACTGCTGAGTTATCTTTATTTTGACTTGAACCTATTAAACCCTTTGTGTTAGGCAGAAAGTCCTTCTCTGTCCCAAATATGTCCACGTCTCAATCTCTACAACCTATAAATATGTTTCCCTATATAGTAAAGTGGGCTTTGAAGATGTGATTAAATTTCAGGATTTTGGGAGGGAGAGATTATTCTGAATTTTCTAAGTGAGCCAAATGTAATCACAAGCGTCCTCAAAAATGAAAGGCAGAAGAGAATCAGAGGGAGATACGATTACAAAAGAGGTTAGAGTTATGCAATGTGAGATGAGTTCAGCCTGGCGTTGCTAGCTTTGCAGATAGAAGAAAAGGAGCCATGCTGGAAAAGATACAAAAGTAGCTCCTCCCACAGAGCCCCAGAAAGGAAAGCAGCTCACTGGACACTTTGTTTCTTGTTCATTGAGACCTGTGTTGAATATCTGACCTATAGAACCACAAGATAATAAATTTAACAAATGTGTATGTTGTTTTAAGCTACTAAATTTGAATTGATTTATTACAGCAGAAATGTAAAATGAGTACACTTTTCATAACTCATGGAAAAGTTACCAACCAATAGGCCGTGTCTGGGGACCAAAGAGCCTCAACCACGTGGAAAGGGAACAAGATGGGAAACCAGTAAGAGTATGACATTAATCGTTGGAATAAAATATATTTGGCATATACCAATGGTTGATTGTGCATTTACAATATGTTTCTTTCACACTAAGCTTGTTTTGACAGTTCCATCTCTTGACCTTCTAAGATGCACCTTCTCTTCCCCATTTCCTTTCAATTGCATCCATAACCAGAAAAGTTATATTTCCCATCACATTGAGAAATATCTGAAAACTTTCTTTCCTTATTTTTGCCTATTGCTCACCTTATTTTGCTTAATATTAACACCCTGTTAATTCAAACTAGCTCTTGATCTAGATTTTTATCTCTCAACCTCTACCTAAATTAACTTTTTTCTTCATATTTCTCCAGAAATAAGCATTGCTTTCACTTGTTTTGTTGTCATAGTTTATTTGTATCACAACGAAAGACTATAATCACAACTAAACATCCATTCATTCATCAAAATAGAAGAAAGGGAATCCCTGAGTTTTTACGTGATTTGAACAAAATACAGAGTTCAGGAGAAGAATGCAGCATGTAGAGGACGAATTAAAATCACACAGGCTCCAGTTCAGTTCCTGCTCCTCCAGTTGGTCAGTATCCATGTCAAGGAAATTATTTAAGTGTCTAAATCACATTTATCCCCTATGAAAGATGGGCTATACTGACCCAACAGAGTTATGTGAGTATAGTAAATGAACATAAAGTACTCTAGCAAGATAATAGATAATAAACTTTAAATAAATGTTATTATTTTTACTACAAGAACCATTGACATTAATAAATATTGTCCTGAAAAAGCTCCCAACATTATATTCAATGCCATGTTATCTTTGATGACTTTTGTGCCCATGTCCACATACTCTTCTAATTTATGGTCTATTCTTCATGCAACAATAATCAAGAAAAAAGTGAAATTGAATAGTTGGTTTTATCAACTTGAAACTTGGTTTTTGAAAATTATATTTAAATTTCTATTATAAATTATGTTAGAAAGCAAGTTTATTATTTATAAAACTATTTTTGGAAATATGTTCTGAGCTTCCAACAACTGTGTATAACTTGAATTTTGGCACCTATTATTGTAATATTCTTTCCTGGATGTCTATGGCACGTAGATATTCTAATAGACCATGACTTAGAATAATATCAAAGGGAAATTCAATAGAAATTATCAGTCTTTTTGGTACAAAATATTTTAAATGGAATCTAATGCCTAATGTTTCCCATTGTATGTGTTGGCATATTAACTTAGATACTATAGACCTTTACAATTGGCATAAAGTCTTGGTTATGCTAGATAAAAAAAATTTGAGAGATCTGCTGCATAACATTGTCTCTAATTAAAAGTACTGTAGTGTACATTTAAAATTTTGTTAATACAGTGGATCTCATGTTAAGTGTTATACTATAGTAAAAGAAAATAAATCAGAGAACTTTAAAAATTAATTTCCTATACCAAAGATTATTGTCTATTTATTTTTAATAGTATTGAATGTTCGGCTCTTTGACCAAATAGCATTATTAAATAAATACAGGCGAATACTAACTTCATCAAAGTAATATTTAACAAGAGTTTGATTGACTTACCAACACTATGGGTGTTGTTTTTCCTCTGGGCCATGGCTGAGACTGAGAATTCCTGCCCTCTCCCTTCATAAGCATTTCTGACCCCCTGGACATTTATTTTGGTATGCTGTCCACTTGGGGACAAGTTGCTATAGCTGTGACCACTCTCTGGCCTCTTTCCCTAGAAAAAGCAGATCACCACCCTTCTTTCCAAAATGCAGCGTTTTGTTTTTAACCTAAATTCAGTAATTAGATATTTAAATGCTATTAGATGTAAGTACATTACTTTGATTTTTTATTTCACTCTTACTGATTTTCCAGTGGTTCATTTGCAAGAGGTACACATATTTCTACCACAAAACTCATTAAAGATAGTCTAGCCTTAGCTCAAATTTTAAGAGTTTGACCTTTGTTTTAATTAATGAAGTGGCAAAATTAAATTATTAAAAGTACTGGAACCAAAAAAAGTGAGAATCATCCTCAAAAATATTTTAATGAACCCCAGAGTAAAATTAGCTAGGTGAATTATTAAAAACTATATTATAGTTAAAATGCTTTCCTAGTATCCATTAATTAACACAATTAATTTCACCTTTCTTAATGAACATAACTCCATTGGCATTTGGCATTTTTTCCCCTTTCTTGGGTTTCTTTCTGCTTATTTATGTGTTTTAGCAGTAAAGAACTGCAACCTCAGCAAACTATAAATTTTATTTTTGGAACACAAAATATATTCCTGGGAGCCACGACTTAATGATTTATGGAGAGGTATTTTATTTTATTAATATACAGAGGATCTGCAAGAACAACAACAATAAGAAAAAACTTTATATCAGTCCCAGAAAAAGTGGTTCTAAGTAAAAATTAAGGTAGAGTTTATTAATTTAGTAACCAAGTCCATAAGAATAGAGAACAACTTTTTCTTTATTCAGTAATGCAGAATTAACATTAAATCACTTTGATAATTCTAAAACTATCCATGCTTTTGTATTTTAGTTTTCTACACACTTACTAGCTCATTGGTTTCTGGATTAGAAAAATAAAGTTAAACACAAATTGAGGAGCAGTACTGACTGTGTAGAAAATATACTCCACTCTTAAAAGTATGCTAAATATATTTTTTAAAGTTTCTAATTAAAAATTATTTACTTACCAAATGTGATTGCACATGTCGGCTTTATTTAACTGATTTAATATTTTGATTGCATACCTCCTAAATATGTTTTCAACTAAGATAATTGTGTTAATTTGCATCTTGAAAGGGAATCTTTCAAGACAGAGAATTGTCTTCAAGGTAATCTCTGGTGAATTAAAAATATATTTTTTCAATAATTTATGATATAATTTTTAAACGTTAATTCTCCACTTACTCTATAACCCCCGAAGTTTTCCCTAGGGTTATCTTGTAAGCCCTTCTTAGGAAATGACTATAAGATTGTGCCTTAGAGAATTCTAGAGAAAGCTTTTTAAAGACAGGACTTATTGGTCTTTACATAACTGAAAAACACGTCAAAGAAATAGAAGCTCAGAGTTCAATATTTTTTTCTTTACCATAGGATAGATAAAATTACACAAATTCCTTCATTGTTGCATTACAGAATGACAAAAATAATGTTATAGTACATAAATGACAAAGCCTTATTATCTACACTGCTATACTGAAGTTTGAGAAATTCTGAAGTTTCCAAGCAAGTCTCCCCACATCACAACCCCCAGAACGAGTATCTATCTAAATCAAATAAAAACTCAGGGATGCTAGGAGAAATTAATTCAAACTTGACAGATTTCTGACCCAAGTTGTCAGTGTAACACTAGAATAGTTAGGATTAAGAAAATGGGGCTCAAGCTCTCTGCCTCATTATCAGGTTCTATGTTGTCACTGCTTCTTAGTGAGGCTGATGGAGTCGAATTAGTAGGTCAAGAGAGCAAAGCTAGTCAGTTTTTTAACAGTGCTACCAAGCACGTCACATTTGGAGGACTCAGCACAGAATCCACCGAAAACATTTTGTTAATTTTATACTCATGTTCTAAACATTATTTAAAAAGGATCAAACGCAGACCCTCTCATTAAAGAGATATTGTCAAGCCTGACTTTGATTATGTGTTAACTGAGAACAATTTACTGCCCAAAGCCCCTATACAGTTAACACAATAATTTAGATAAAAACAGAAAGAAAAGTGCTATGAATCTTGCTTCCTGGAATGACAGAGGTTGGAGCGTGGGTGAGATTTCAATGAACTACATTTATGAGTGGCCAGGAATTATAGATAACAGCATAGTTAGATGCATTATTTTATCTCAAATTAGACCCAGACATTGTGAAGCAAGATGTCCTTCTAGCAATCTTAGTAAGTGTTGGCAGCAAGAATAGGTTTCAATCCAACAATACATTTCTAAAAGAAGCAGATAATTAAGTATCACCTAATTATCTTCCCTATATCTTTTGAAAGGTTAACACTTTCATGTTTTAAAATCTAGGTAGTAAGGGAAAAAAATGTAGTGACCTGAATATACTCCCTAACCTTTAAATTTCTAAGACTTTTTTTTTTTTAACATTTCAAATCCTATATGTGGGAAAATTATATTATAATGGGGGTAGCCTCCTTTTTTTTTCTTTTAGTTCAAGTTTTTTCCAAGTTTCTTGTATTTCATTGGAAACAACATAGCCAGATGAAATGTCTCCAACTAAAGTGTCTTTACAAAACAGACAAACAAAAGTACATTAAGGGGGTTTGGATTTTTAAAGGAGGAGTTACTTTCATTACACGTACTAATCCCCAAACTCTCCCCTTTCCATTTGACAGTGGCCTCATTCCTGGTATTAGCTAATGTCATCAGTGTTAACTTCTATTTCAGTAGAGAAGAAAATGTGTCTTCTCACGATACTTTTAAATGTTTGTTTAAGGAAATTTTCAATATACAGTAAAAGAAATACAAATAGAAATATTTCTAAAGTATCTAAAATCTTTGCCTGAATAATGATGAATAGAAATAATACACAAAAAGACCTGTGTTCTCTTCACCCCTTGATGAAATGAAATGCCACAAATAACAAGTCAAGCTCCCTGTATTGGCCTCCTTACTTCCTCTCCCATCCTCTGTCCTCATAGATAACCACTTTCTTCAGTCTGGCATTCATCATTTCCATGAATTTATGCTTTCTTTACGTATGTATGGGTCTCTGAAACATAAACATTAGAGGCACAGTGGCTCATGCCTGTAATTCCAGCACTTTGGGAGGCCAAAGTGGATGGATCGTTTGAGGTCAGGAGTTTGAGACCAGCCTTGCCAACATGATGAAACCCCATCTCTACTAAAAGTGCAAAAAATAGCCAGGCATGGTGGCAGGTGCCTGTAATCCCAGCTACTTGGGAGGCTGAGGTAGGAGAATTGCTTGAGCCTGGGAGGCAGAAGTTTCAGTGAGCCTGAGATCACGCCACTGCACTTCCAGCCTGGGCGACAGAGTGAGACTCTGTTTCCAAAAAAAAAAAAAGTAATGAATAAATGTGGCAGACTGCCACAGTTACTACTTGAGATTGTCACTACAACAGTTACTACTGTTACTATTTGAGACTTATTACAAGACTGAATGAAGGAGGAGGAATGCAGAGATGCTAACAAAAAACAAAAGAAACTGTTGTCAAGAAAGGGTCCAGGAAAGAAGAAGAGAGCTCCCTGCTTCTAGTGAGCAAAGGCAGCAGCCCTGAGCTTCTACAGCCCTTCATATTTATTGGGTAGAAAGAGCAGGGAGGAGGAGGTAACATTGGTCAGCTGCTTGATTGATCACAGGTTCACATGATCGCTAACAGGCTTCAGATTTGCCTAATCACAAGAAACACTTGTGCCTGGGTTCTGACTGCCCTCAGCATTCCTTCTTGGCAGCAGATGCAGTTTGTCAGTTTGCCAACATCCTGCTTTCATGAGAACAGTTTGCTGTTTACTCATGTAGCCTCCAGTGATTTACTGAATTGATCAGGACCCTCACTCATGTAGCCTCCAGTGATATACTGAGTTGATCATGACCCTCATTCTTTTGGCCTTCAACAAATAAAGGTATGTATTTATTTTGTAGTCTGTTCTTTTAAAAGCCAAAATGTGGGTCTGTGAGATACATTCAGATTGATAAAGGTAACTCAAATTCCTTCATTGTCACTGCTGACTGATATACTATTGCTTGAATTTGCTAACACAGTCTACTTACTCATCCACTGTTGATAGTACAGTAGGTTGGCTCCAATAAATTTTATATAAGTAATGCAAATAATGTTTAACACTCTTAAACAATTATCCTTATACATACCTAGGAAGGAAATTGCTGAGTGTTAGCATGAGCATGTCTTTAAATTTATGTCTACTGACAAGTTGCTCTTCAAAATGTTTACATCAATGTATACACAAATGGGCATTGTTTAACATTTGCTTTTGCTGCCTGATTCATGCCAACACTTGGTATGGTAAGATACCATTTTTAATATTCTGATAGCTGTGAAATATCAGCTCTTATTTTTATTTGATTTTTCCTAATTGAAACCAGTTGAATAGTTTTTCTTCTGTTTATTGAGCATTCATTTTTCTTCTTTTAGAATTCTTTTTTTCTTTCTTTTTTTTTTGACAGAGTCTTGCTCTGTCACCCAGGCTGGAGTACAGTGGCATGATCCTGCAACCTCCACCTTCAGAGTTCAAGCGATTCTCCTACCTCAGACTCTCTAGCGGCTGGGATTACAGGTGTGTACAAACACACCCAGCTAATTTTTTGTATTTTTAGTAGAGGCGGGGTTTCACCATGTTGGCCAGGCTGGTCTTGAACTCCTGAACTCAACTGATCTGCCCATCTCAGCCTCCCGAAGTGCTGGGATTACAGGCATGAGCCACCGTGCCCAACCCATGTCTTTTGCCTATCAGAATGCAGATTGGCTTGTCTTCCTCTTCATATTCACAGAAGTTCTTTTCATATTCCAAATAATAATCATTTGTCAATTATAGACCTTGAACTTTCTCAATAAAGTTTATCTTTAGTCTTTCATTTTGTGTTTGTTTGATGCACAATTTTCAATTTTGATAAAGACAAAAAATTTTTTAACTACAAAAATATTTATGATTTTGTCTTGCTTATGACATTATTTTTTACTCTGGACTCATAAATTGTTCTCCTACATATTTTTGTAAAAGTGTTAAAATTTTGTTTATTACATTTAGATCTTGAGTGCAGTACAAATTATTTTGTGTAATTTACAGAAATAATAATTGTGAGCATTTTGGATCATTCCTGAATCAAAGGAATGTTTCTAATTTTCATCATTATGTGTCTGGCTTGTTAAAGTTTTTTGTACAGTTATATGTTTTTTGCTCTCTTATCAACTGCCTTTATTTTTTGCTTTTAATGACACATTTAACAAATTATTTTTATATATGTTCTCCTTTGATAGATTTATTCTATTATAAATATCCTGATATTGAGTCATCCTTGTATATTTGAGATATCATACAACTTTGTCATAAAGCAGTAGATATATATACATATCAGGATATGATTTCCTAGTATTTGCTTATAATTTTACATCTATGCTCGTACTTGATATTAGCTTTTAATTTCCTTCCTCATTCTGTCTTAGATTCAAATGTCATAAAATGAGTGGGAAAGGGTTCCCTTCTTTGTAACTTCTTTACTTTGTAACAAATTTACTTGTAAGTATGCTTCAGAATATTTGTTAAAATTGCCTTTGAAAATATCAATGAATGAAGGGGTGAACTGATTCTTAATTACTGACTGAATTTCCTTCATGGGTTTTTTCTTTTAAGATTTTCATTTCTTTTGTTATCAGTTTTGTTAATAGCATTTCTCTATTGGTTCTAGTTTTCAACTACACTGAAATAAATTTCTTTATAATATTCTTTTTTTGTTACTTGGGTTTCTATATTTTAATTCTTTATATTCTTAATATTGATTCTTAAAATTCTTCATGATCACTTTTGTTGTTTCAACGTGTATTGGTAGAATATTTGTCTTTCAATAAACAAATATCTAATTTTGTTTACTCTCTCTAGGTTTTTATTCCATAACTTTAATATCGTCTCTTACAAATGTGTTTAACTCTCCTCAAATTTTTGGAGTTCATCCTAGCTTTAAAGTTGGTAACTGGGTCATTAATTTTTTGGTCTTCCTCCCACAAAATTAATTGTTTGCAGATATACATTTCCTGTACATTTCTATAATAATTCTGTCGTAAGAGTTTTAATATGTAATATTTTACCACATATTATTTCTAACTTTTTTCTAATGTCCAATATGATTCTTTCTTTTTTGGGATAGGATCATGCTATGGTGCCCAGGCTGGACTCAAACTCCCTGGCTGAAGCCATCCTCCTGCCTCTACCTCCCATGTGTCTGGGATTTCAGGTATGTGCCACTGTGCCCCACTCTATGCCATATGATTTTTTAAATCTATAATGTACATATGATTTTGAATGTCTAAGTAAAAATCTTTTTTCATATTTTCTTTCTGTAGTTGATAAAAATTCACCTTGACATTACCTGTCATGCAAAAATGTGGTTTACCTGATAATAATTATTGAAACATAGCATCACTTACATAAATTTTATAAATCCAAACTGCCAATCTTGTTTTATAACTGTTTTATAACTGTCTAGTTTACTGCATAATAATATGTTGGCTGTGTACTTATTTTGTCTTCTCTATTTTTATTGCCTTTTCTAAGCATTTTTACAAATATTTTCTTATTTCTTTTGCATTACTTGAGATTTGCTTCCTCATGTTTTCCCTTCACTGGTTTGGAAGAATAGAGTAACCTTAGAACCATTAGATCCCATCATTTCTCTCCAAAGTTACACGTTCGAATTTTACTTTGTTGTTGACCTCTCAATCAGACACCATTAATTTATTCAGCCAATTTATTTTGATTTACATACTTTTATACAAGATGCTTTTCTTCTCATAAGCAAAACCTTTTATTTTGGGAAAAAATAAATTTTAGCACTTCCTTAAGTGAAAATTAATTAGAAATAAGCTCTCTTGCTTTGTGTAGAAACATATTTTCATTTCCTGTTTGGCCTCCAAATGATAGGTTAGCTTATTTTCAAATCATGGGTTGACAATTATTTGTTTCAGAACCTTAAAAATATTATTCTCCTGTACTCTGACTTCTATTGTTGATGTTGAATAATCAGTTGTCACTTTGGTTGTGTTCCTTGGAAGATGATTTGTCCTTTCTCTGTGGAACTTTAAATGTTCTTTCATTCTCTCTTTTTCTCTCCACTTTGTAGCTTCACTAAGACAAATTTGAAAATTTTGTTGGCTTGTTTGAGTGTTTGTTGTTGTTGTAGTTTTTGAGGTGGTGTGATTCTGCATAGGATTTATTATGATCCCTGGATTCAAAATTTGTGTTCTTTGTAAATTCAGCAACATTTTTTATGCACTATCGCTTTAAATATTAGCTCTCTCATCTTCTATTTATCATTTACTTCTGGATTCTAATCGCATGCTTCTCTACTTAATATTTAATTTCCTTTCATTTTTTAAAGCTCTTTCCCCCATGTTTTACTCTATATTCTGTTTCATTAATACTCCTTTTAGCTGTGTTTAATATTTATCAATCCTCTACTATGAATTTTTTCTAATTTAAATATTCATATTTTACATTTATAGACATTGAATTTGGCTTGTTTTTCAAGTAAATTGGTTTTGTAAACAATAGTGAGACCTTGTCAAAAATATTGGTATAATATCACCTGAGTTTTATAAATCCTCTTTATATCTACAACTGCAACATTTTTATTTTCCTTCCCTAAAAATTCTAACATTTTTGCGTACAATTTTGAGATTGTATATGATAGTTATTATCTTAGTTTTATTCAGTTGGTATGTACATGCATTATTTTATCTTATTGATAATTGTATATATGAGTTATTTTTTTCTTAGTAAATTTTCACTTAATATTATAGCAATATCCTGTATGACAAAATGATAAGCTATGTGTTCATTAGAAACATTACATAATAGTTGACAAGTGTACAGACTTTTCAGGTGGATGAATAAGAATTCATATGCAGTCTCCAATGATTACAAGTTTTGTAACTTATTTGATTTCTCTAAACTTCGGTTTCCTAATCTAGAAAATTTGGATAGTAAATTGGCAGCATTAAATACTAAAATATAAAATAGTAACAATATAAATAACATCTGATGTTTATTGAAAATTACACTAAGCCTTTGATATCAGTCAGACATTTTTATCCTCAAAGGAGAATATGATGGTAATCCTATTACTATCCCCACTTTACAAATATATGTAATGCATGTAAGGCTTTTAGCATATTGCCTATTACATTATAAATTCTCCTACAAATAATGGTTATTATTATGTTTACAACCCTTCAATTTCTGAACTCATGAATATTGTATTATTAAGAGTGGTATGAAAAAGCATAAAATATAAATAATATACTGTCAAAACCAAGATTCACTGGGCCACTAATAAATATTTCTGTTAATTCCTTGCAATAAGTATATTTGAGAAATATTATAATTATTTAGTTACTAGTTCAAAGTGCCATTTTTTCAGTTGCTAAGTAATAGAAATATGGCATTAATTCTTAAAGTATTTCAGATTCTCTACATGTACCACTATTGTCCCCACCTTTGTCACTTATATATTCTCATTCTTTCTTTGAGAAAATAGTTGTAAAGACTTTAATCTTTTCTCTCTCTTGTTCCTTTATTCTTGCTCTTTCTTTTCTTTGTAGCTCCTCACCATAATGCATAGAGTAAAAACTTTCGAGTCTTCTAGGATGACAAACACTGAAGGAAATGGAAGAGTGAAGTTTCTAATTTCTTGATTTCCCTTTTCCCACTATATATTTTAAATATATAATCCAAGAGCTGCTACATTGCTTTGATTTATTATGTGGAAGAGGAAACTTGTAATTATTATCAAGCAAAAGTCAATTGATATTGAGGAAAAAATCCAAATAGAACTATCCCCCAAACTTTGCAATAGCCCTTTTCTTTATTTGTCAGCCATGTTTCTTTTTATTTTCCTAAATTATTTCAAAATGTTTTACTAGGATATAAAATTCAGAAATGTATTTAAAGAAGAAGAAACAGCAGAAAGGAGATAATGAAGAGGTAATAACATGAAGGTAAAATGCATAATCTGAAGTTCTGTGTACATGGTCACAATTTGCGTTTAACAGCGATTATAAGATAAATTGAAGGAACTACTCAATAATGATTACAGTTTCTGATCTTAACAGGTAGAAATTTTTCCCAAGGATCATAAAGTAAAATCCGTATATTAAAAAATAGTGTCCCTAATAACTTATATCCATTAAACACGGGTATAAGTTTCATGTTTTTTATAAGCCATCAGCATCTTATGAAAATGCTATATCCTTTTTTAATAATTTTAATATTCTGAAACATAGACTTAAAGTTGCCTTCCATGAAAGTCTACTTGTTTATTCTGTAGGAATTAACTAGAAGTTCTACCAAAAGTGAATATCTACACTGAAGGGGCTCACAGATATATTTTACTTTTAAATTAAATTTCACTCACTATAATTTATAACATAAGGAAAACCCGTGCTTTCTTGACTTAATTGAATATCTAGTTCCCCTTTCACACATATCCAAACCAAAACTTTCTCCAAATACTTCTTGCAATCTCTTGTTTAGTCAATGTATTAGGTACCTCATGAAGGGAATTCCCTTTGAAGTCAATTTGTCCTCTAAAAGACTTAGAGAAAATCCGGGCAATAGTAGACCCAAGAGCCAGACAAACTTACTGTGTTTTAAAAAGCACCTACTTAACCAATGTTTCATTCAATCAAAAGGGGTTCTTTTCTTGGATAGTTATTTGCACATCCTTAAAATCTCTTCTGAGATCCTTATCAAAGCTTCCTGAGAATTTAGGTAAATTGATTTACTTAGTCTTTCATCAATTGCTCTGTTTACTCTTTAGGAGTGATACAATAGGGTAAAGAACAGTTAAATAGAAATTCACCTTGTTAATTTTTACCTCCTTTCATATATTACTTTAGCACATGACATACAGACAGACACTGAGTGGGATCATTAATGGCAACTTAAAAAACAATTCAACCAAACCTTGACTTATGATCAAATTTTTGAATGGTAATGTATTCAACAAAGTATGATAAAACACAACTTTATAAGCCATGTTTTCTGAGCTTTCTCTAAGTTTTCCTCTTACTTAGCTCAATATTTGCTCAATTTGTATGTAAAGAAGTGTTTAAAGTACTTGGTACAGGGTTCTGTCAAAAAGACTTTTGTCCAGGGACACATAGAGGCTCATATAAAAACAAATTCATAAATTTGGCCTCATTAATGCCATGCTCTAATCAAATAGTGAGAGAGGAGGCAGTTAGAGGCTGGCTAAGCAGATAGAGAGGGAGAGTTTCAAGAGAGAGACAGTGCCCATGGGAATGCACCTGTACCGCCCCTGTGGTGTAACTAGCAGGTGGAAATATGGTTAAGAACTTCCTCTTATACTAGGATGTCTGCTCAGAAGGGACTGTCCCAACTTAGGCACAGGCACAATAAATTAACTAAATGCCCTTAACTTTACCCACTGCTAATTGTAATATCATTATCATTGTGGTTTTGGCAAACCCCGTGGGTTTCACTTAGGGTAGTAACCAAGATAGAGTCACTATGGCCAACCCCAGGTACGCAGAGATGCATCACCCCTAGTGGGTAACTTTAGCTCCCCCAGCAGGGTGGAACCCACAGAAGACTTCCTTGTTTTTGGCACACAAAAGAAATAGAACTCAGCCCCTTACTGGCAACCCTCTTTTGGGGCCCCTCTACTGCTGAGAGCTTTTCTGTTGCTTAATAAATCCTATTCTGCCTTACTCACTTTCTGCCATCCATGTGTCTTATTCTTCTTGGTCATAGGACAATAACTTGGACCTCACTAAACTAAAGAATAAGGAGACAGCAACAATAGCTTCCACACGTGGATCAGGAATAGGGTACATTAATTTATTGATATGGGTCTGAAAATTCACCTATGCAGAGTTACTTATCTATAGAAATAGCTTTGTGTTGGTATACACTGATAATTTGTGAAGATATTTATTTTTAAGTTAGATTATAAGATAAATTTAATTTAAAGCATGGTATATTCATGTTTAGTTTGCATCGTTTTATCATTTTTTAAATTTTCTCCGTCATTGTGTCCTAAAAGTAGAGCTAGCAACATGTCCGGATCTCACACATGAAAATGTTCAAAACACTTCTAGATACCAGAAAACCTGTGTTAATAATCATACAATGTATCACAGCCAAGTTGTCACAGCACACTTACTGGTTATAACCACTGACTTTTTCTAAGCTCCTTTTGTGTATCAAAAAGCTTTTTCTTGACTTCGACGGTGTCGGGAAATCCTAATTTCCGCAGTTCACTGGAAATTTTAGATGATTTAATCTGATTTTTAGATGGTGCTTGGTTAAAATAAAACTATCTAAAAACTCACAGAGTGACATTTAAATGCCAAGAAACTTAGACATTTCAATCTCTTTAAAACACAATAAATCTCTTTGTTGAATACTCCAGTTTATGCATGCATTCACTAATCTGCTCATTAATTTTCTCATTCTCCATAAATTTATTGAGCACTTGTGTGTGCAAGACAGTATGCTGAGTGCTGGTGTGATGTTTTCTAGGAATTTAACAATATAGTGGGAGAGAGATTATGAATTACAAAAATAATTGAAGAGCCACATAATGCTGTTATGACCTCCTCTATGAGTACTGGGAACATTTGGAAGAGAAAGGTACTTAGGAAAATGGGGTGGAGAAAGAAAGCATTATGCAGAAAGTGGAGTTAAAGGAGGATGCTGAAAGTTGTGGTTGATCTCATGTGTAATTTGGGGGTAGAGATGGGTGTGGTGTTGGGATGATAATCAGCATCCTAGTTTGAGGAAAACTACAGGTTAAAAGATGCAAGCAAGAAAACACAACATACACTGAACACTGATTAGAATGTCTGCCTGTAGTTTTGATAAGACTGGAAAGTGGAAGGCAGATGGTAGTAAAGACCTTGAATGTCTGGCTAAGAATTCTGAATGCTGTGTTATGCAACAGGGAATCCTAAATGTTCCTGAGTATGACTATGATATTGTAAGTTAAACACTTACAAATGCACTTGTGATGTACATTGTTTAAGATACTTTTGCAAAAAACAAGTAATTCACTTTTCATAACAACTTTCTAAGATGGTTAGTTTTATTATCCAGGTATTTCATACTTGGAGAACTAAAAAACGGATACATTAAGTAAGTTGCTTAAGGTTACAATTAGGAAGTGGTAGAGCTGGGATTCAAATCCAGACAAGTCTGTTTCAAATTCTGCGTTATTGACTATTACACTATCAAAGTGAGGGAACAAAGTCAGATTTTAAGATTAATTTGAGTGCAAATATGGGTGTGTTCAAAGAACTGGTAAGACTAAGAACAGAATTCAATAAGAAGAATTTTCAGCAGTATGAGCATGAGATAATGTTATTTAAACCAGAGTGGTGGCTGTAGGACACGGATGGATGCAATAGATACAAGTGTCCTTAGGAAATCACAACTACATATAAAAACTACAGAGTAAGTTAAACCATGTCATTTCTCAAAGAATCTATGTCTACCAAATATACATAGAAAATATTAGAACTTAATAATCACATATTTTAAATGCTTGATAAGATCTGTTCTTTTTACATACAAACTCAGCAAGTAATTTTAGTAAGTAATTTTTCCTAATTAGGGAATTATTATTTTTTGTTGATGAGCAATAGCCAAGTGTTAAATGTGGAAAACACTGACTATGGTTTTTCATGTTCTGTTTTATGTGGTGTTAACTTTCTGTTTGTGTACCTTCGCATTTTACTGATTCCCTACAGACGAAACTGTGTCTTTGAGAATTGTCTGTAAGCCTTCTGGGATATAAATTCCAGGTTATTTTGAAGTTATGCCTGTTTGTATCATTCGCCCACTCAAGACATCACACATTCTTCCAAACACCCCCTACACTTGGAACAGGCACCCAATTAATACACGCCATGCAGGCCACCTTGCTCTTCTCCTTCAAAAACTCCTAAAAAACCATCTGCTCTGGGAGGCATTCCAGCTACAATAACCACCTACTACTTTCAATTGCCTATAATATCTGCATTCACTTTCCTGAACACTGCTTACATCTTTTACCATTATAAAATCCATAAGGCAAGATAATTTCTAAATATCTTGCAGAGATATGTAACCTCCTCTCCAACATCTACATTCCTTTAGAGTAGTAGTATATTCTTGAAAATATTTCTGCCATGACAGATTAAAGAAATATCAGCTTTAAAAGAATAAGAGCATTAACATTGTCTCTTGTATCAAAATGTTCAGCCAACCCAGTTAGGTGTTCTGATTAGGATTTAATGCCAAACTCTCACGGAGAATGTTGAGTGACACTATCTAATTAGTTCTTTATGAACATATGATAGTGTGGAAAGTAAACAAAGTAGTGGATTGTTTTTAAATTAGTGTACTTTGCTTCTCAGAGTTCATTATGTATTACTTTCTAGGCGACAGGAACTAATTTTGATTTTATGATATTTTGGATAAATTGTTCCCTGGGATTAAAAAAAATAAGCTATGACAAGAACACATTTTATCAATATGCAAAATAGATGAAACGGAGACAATTTCTTTTTAATTTTTGAAATTGTAAGTCCATATATTGCCATGCTGGTTAACACCAAATTCCTGAATGCCTGTGAATCTCCTGCCAATTATGTCAACAACATGCATATCTTCATAGGGATGCCACTGTCCAGGTAATAATCTAAAGACATGTATTTTTTACTCTTGCAAGTGTTAGGCCTTGCTAAATGATAAAGCATTTTTCTTTGTATTTCCACAGCAGAGATTTCAGATCAAGAGACAGGTCCCAGAGGACTGAGGACAAAATAATTAATATGCCAAAGTTATATAATAAGAAGGCACAGTGGGAGATTTCTGCCAAACTAAGAGGGCAAAGCCCTACAGTGGCTGAGTGGAGGTGGTGGGTGGCAAAGCCCAAATCACGGGATTAGAGAGACAAGAGATTGGATGTCAGGATTGGTCCCCTTATTCTTCAGGTCAACACCTAAGAGTAGTAAAAAAAATTCCTAAGTAAAATATGGCAATCAAAGAATCCTAGGGGTAGTCTTGGGAGACGCTTTCTGTGACTGAGAAGAATGATGACCATTTTCATAATTCTGTGCCGTGGACTGCATAGAAGTAGAAAGTAGCAAAGAGCAGAAGGAGGTGTCCTATCAAGTGCATCTGAGGAAAGTCCTCGCCAAGTCACATACACCTTATTATATTGGAGGAAAAAAGCACCTTAGAATGACAAGACTCTTCAACAATGTGGACTCAAAAATGCTGAGAGAATGAACTAGGGGGAAACAGAGGTCAGGACAAGTAGTTGGTGGGATGTTGAAAATGAAGGTAATTACACAGTCTACAACCACCAGGAATAGCTATCAGTCAGATGCCCAAAATATCAGATGGGTCTCCACAGCAGATACCAGGGTAAGATGCCCAGAGGCCAGGTGGCTTCTGCTACTCTTCAGCAGAAGTAGAGACCATCTGCCATCTGAGAGACAGAATCTTCCCCTATTGTGACTATTAATATTATATGTCAACTTGGCTGAGCCATGAGGTGCCCAGATATTTGGTTAAACATTACTCTGTGTGTGCCTGTGAAGGTGTCTATGAATGAGGTCACCATTTGAATTGGTAGATGGAGTAAAGCAGATTGCCCTTCACAATATGGGTAGGGCTCATCTAATGTGTTGAATGTCTAAATAGAGCAAAAAGGCTGGGTAAAGGAGAAATTTTTCTCTCTGACTGATATATTTAAGCTGGGAGATTGGTTTTCTGCCTTCAGGTTTGGACTCCACTAAAACCGTTACCCTCTCCTACTTCTCAGGCTATTGGACTCAGACTGGAACTATAGCATCAGCTCTCCTTGATCTCCAGCTTGCTGACTGTGGATCTTGGAGCTTCTTAGCCTCCACAATCATGTGAGCCAATTCCTTATAATAAATCTCTCTTTCTCTCTCTCTCTCCATCTAATCTCCAATTAATTCTGTTTCTCTGGAATATGCTAAAATACTCCTATGTTATGAGAAACTGTGCTATGCCCTTTGTACTTAAACATTGTTCTGAGAAAGAGGAAAGTAAAGTCAAAGCCAGTGAGTCGAGAAAGATACCCAGAAAAACTGGGTAGTTACATCAATGAGAAAATGTGTTAAACCAGAGAAGACTGAAGTGCTTTTAATGAACAAGATCAGCTATTTACTTAATCAGTGAGATGCCCCAAACTCTTACTTCATCAGTAAGAGCAGCGACTCAAAAACAAAATGGGATCAATTATAGAAATTAATGAAACTCACTCTTTTGCACAGTCAGGCTTGTGATTGTTTAATATTTTACTGCTTGTATTAAAGTGGTTATTGCTAACATATTCCTAATCTGAAGCCCATCAAGAGAACTTTTGACTCTTTTCTGAAGTCATTCAACAAGTTTGTTTTGAATTTTATTTAGATTTATTTGGAAAGGTACACCTGGTTTTGACTGTTTAGAAAATATTAATTATCACCATCAATATGCTTGCAATATTTCCTGCCAAATAGAAAAGAGCATGCATGACATACATATGTGGGCTTAAATATCTCAAGAGCAAATAAAATAATTTATACAAAAGCAATTATTTAAAACTATAATTTTAAATCAGTAAGCATATGTTATTTTATTACTGAAGCAATAATAATAAGGATCAATAGGTTTCTCAGAATGTTAAACAACCAGGGTAATTACCTAGAATCTATTAACAACCTTATTCTCATATAAATTCCAAATTATTTGACAATATATTTTAAAATAATATTTACTTTGAAATTGAGAAAAATATCTGAGATCCTAGAATTGCAAATTGTATCATTTAGAATGAAATATTTATGCTTCATTTCATCTATTAAGTCTCTAAAGAAATATGTGGATAGCAGCTAACATTTGGATAACTACTCTTGGCAAATCATTTCATAGTGCAACTTGATAAGGGTATTTCTTACTGAAATTTTTAATAAGAGTCACCTGAATGTGAATTTAACTCAGAAGACTATAAAGACAAAAATGGGTCAAGTGAAACTGACTGAATTTATATTATATAATAAAAATCATAGGTAGAATGCAAAAAGGAAACAACTAATATAAGCTAATTTACAATCATGTGTCACTTTACAGAAATACCTTCTGAGAACTGCATTGTTTGGAAATTTTGTTATTGTGCAAATATCATAGAGTGTACTTACACAAACCTAGATATTTTTATTTATATATATTATATGGAAAACAAAATGTCCCAGCACCATTACCGAATATCAATCATTTCCTCTACTTGATTTGAAAAACCAATATCACATGCCCTATATTAAGTTTCTATAAAGGCTCCATTAAATCTTACAGAACATATGTGTTCCATCACTGGCTTAAACATTGTAACGTGGTCCATGACTGTATGCATGTGCATGGAAATGGAAATAGCAATGGCTTACACATACAGTGATTACTACACTCCAGGCACTGTTCTTAGTGCTTTAGATGCACTAACTCATTTACTCTTTTGCACTCTATGGAGTAAGAACTATTAGTGTGTCATTTTACAGAGGAGGAAAGTGAGGCACAGAAAGGGTTAAGCTGCTTGTTCAGGGTCACCCAGTTAATAGGTGGAGGAGCCTGGATTTGGACATGGGTTGTCAGGTTCCAGAGCCACCACAGCCATTTCAAGCACCCAGTTATGTGGTTCTGGTAGATACTGTCTTCTCTAATAAACAAATAAGCAAAATCGACACAGATAAGGGACTAGTTTACTCCAGAGTCTGTATTCCATGCATTTTGTGTAGCACATATGGTTCTGGACTAGAAAGCATTACACTTTGCGGAGAATCTCAGTTTCTCCACCAAGGCTCAAAATTCCCATGCTACTTGAAATAAGAAGTCTCCTTAAGTTCTCCATTCACTGCATTTCTAACCATCTCCATTGTATACTTCTCTATATGACAGAACATGAAGTTTTTACTCCTTTTATCTGTTCTGAAATTTATCTGTAATTTTTTGAACACTTTCTTTCAGAGCTACAGTTTTTCATCTATCCCAGGAGTAGTAAACTTTCTTTGTAAAGGCCCAGATAGTAAATAATTTAGGCTATATGGATCATATGGTCTCTGTCAGAACTCAGCTCTGCCCTTGCAGTTCAAATGCAGCCATAGATAGCAGAAGAACAAGTGAGCTTGGCTGTGTTCCACAAAACATTTCTTTTATAAAGTAAGCAGAGGGCCAGAACTGGCATATGGGCCATAGTTTGCTGACCCCGATCTGTCTTATTACTCAACAGTGGGAAGTGTTTATATCTTGCTTTGTCTTTTTTGAAGGGAGTACAATTAAGGGTTTTCTTGGAAGTGTTTCATTAATATTATTTTTGTATTATATCTTATTGATATATCATAGTTAACACACATTGCAGATACATGTGCTATTTCGAAACATGTATATAATGTGTAATGATCAAGTCAGTGTAATTGGAATATCCATCACCTCAAACATTCAACTTTTCTAGTGTTAGAACATTACACTTCTTCTCTTCTACCTATTTTGAAATATACCGTACATTATTGTTAACTATACTTTTCCTACCGTACTATTGAATACTACAACTTATTCCCTCTATCTAAGTATATTTTTGTACCCATTAATCCACTTCTAATTTGAAAATACTTCCCTATTTTAAAAAATCACTTAATTCTATGGCATTTCCTGTATGTCTCTAGCAAACCTATGTTGTTTTATTGACTATGATTTTGACTGCGAACACATTTTAAGGCAATTATTTAGTAGCCTATGTTTTTACAAACATTCATGTTCAATAGTTGCAGTAACTCTGTGAGATTGTCTTAAGAAAACCATTCCAATTTACAAACGTAGCTTCCACATTCAGGAATTATAATATGGCTTTTTAATCTAAATTTTGTGCTCTTGTGATTATGTGACATGATCTTTGCATTATATAGAAATCATATATGATTACTATCAGATGCACGTTAACTTTTAAATAATAAACTTTCAATTAACTTTCAACTCCATTTTTCACTTTCTAAGAATCACCTAATATTTCTGACACATCTTCCTAAATCCCAGAGAGTTACTGGACCTCTGCATTATAGCATCAATATCCTGCATACACTTGAGTCACATGATAGTTTTGATAGTAAATTCTGATGGGAATAAAAACAAAAGAAATGGTATTACTCTAGCTACATGACATGTATTATTCAATTTAATTTAATAGTATAACAATCCTGAGAACTAAGAATCACTATTCTACTCTCATAGGTGATGAAATGGATGCTACTAAATTCTAAATAATTTACCCTAGGCTTCAGAACTGGTAAGAGGCCGAAGTAGAATTCAGACACAGACAGAACCGAAGGTTTGTCTTTTTCATATGACATCAGAAGTGTCTCCTGGTTATCTATGGAACCCAATATCAGGTTTGAACTTCCCAACCATCAATATACTTTTTAATTTTCTATAAACTCTGTTTAGAATTCTCTGTATTTCTTTATGATAACCAGGAAAACTTGCTTATATCATTTGAGCAGTGAAGTTAAAAATCACAGACATAACTTCAATATGAGTTTTATTACTGGTTATCTGCTAGAGAGCTTGGAACATTCTGAATGGAATTAAAATGCATTTCATTGGTGTGGAATCATGAACATTTGTCAAAATTGTTTTGTAAAAAACCCCGTAGGTTTTCACAGCTGTAGAAATGCTCCCTCAAAGAAATAAGTGCAGAATGAATAAAAACAGATGTGGCATTTTTGCATATTATCAACAAAAATCTCCTTTTATTTTATCTTGTCAATGTCTTACCATAACATTATTTATGCCATTATTCTGTTCACAACAAGTGCAAAGAAATTACATGACATTTCCAGTACATATACTGGTCTTCAGTAGGGTTTTCTGGTTACTTATATTTCTCTAGAGAGCACCTTTGCACAGGATGTAATTTTCTATGTTTTCTAACTAAAACCCAACCTTTCTGGCTGTGCACTCTGAGAAACAGCAAACATTCTCCACTCTATTAAAAGTAATTGAGTCAGAACATTTAAAGGTATTTTAAATGAATGTGCACTGAACATTCTTCAACTTGGTTCAGGAAATAGATACAGGAAAGTTTTTAATACCCTGAAATTTTTAAGAAGAGGAAATTACCTTTGGTTATTTAAAGCTAGAAAAGATTGGGTTTAAGAACTTTAAGACAATGTGCTAAAATCAACTCCAAGGCAATGAAAGGGTCTTCCTTTAAAAAGTCACTAGTGTTTCGTGTTTATAAATTTGTGCCTTCACTGTTAAATTTGTGCCTTCACTGTTTAAAATGTATACACCATATACAGGTTTAGCATTTCTAATCCAAAAATCCAAAATCCGAAATGTTACAAAATCTAAAACTTTTTGAGGGCCAACGTGATGCCACATGTGGAAAATTCAACACATAAGTACTTAACTCAAACTTTGTTCCATGCACAATATTATTAAGAATATTGCATGAAATTATTTTCAGGTTATGTGTATAAGGTATATATGAAACATAAATGAGTTTTGTGTTTTGTGATAGACTTGGGTGATATCACCAAAATACTTCATTATGTATATGGAAATATCCCAAAATGTAAAAAAGTCTGAAATCTGAAATTCTTACGATCCCAAAAATTTCACATAAGAGCAACTGAACCAGTAGTACTCTTTTAGGCACTCAGATATAGAGTGAAGTTAATTCTGTATAATATAAGCTAAAAAACATAATCATTGGCAGTACCTAGTGGTAATTCAAGCTTTCGACATCATTAGAATTTGAGGATGTTAATATACCTGCACAAAACAATCCTACGTGACTTTTCAAAGATGAAATTGCACTCAGTATGGTCAAATGAAGAAATTAAATCATGCTATGAATAAGTGATGTTTTATTAGGTAGATGTTCTAGCAAAACCTAATGTTTTACCTGAGAAGTTAATCACTTCTTACATTATTTTTCCAATTGTTAGTCTTCCCAAGAGTTGTGCTAACTTAATATTAATTTGATATATTAGCTGTATTCACTTAAAAGTTTACACAAAAAAATTTTACAATTTGTAATTGTTTCAAGTTTATATAAAGAATTAAATATATTTTAACAAGCATCTACATAATTGACATGATTTTTTTTCTAACCTGAAAGCCTAATTATCACCTTCTTATAGAGGACAAGGAACAGCTCTGCAGGCAAATTAATGTATCCTATCAGTGGGACAGTTTGTCACTTGCTTAAATAATCATCATCTTTGTTATAAGCTTTACAGAATGAAGAAAAGAGATGGGACCCCCCTCATACTATTACACATTAAAATTAACTTCCCACAGGTTTTTCAAGTTTCCTACACTTTCACTGTGCTGAATCATAAAGTAGAAATGACAGTATTAACTGCTTTTCAAGAGATAAGAAGCAAATATATTTCATATCAACTTTGTAAAATAAACAGACTTTAGTCACTACACAGATACATCATATATTTAATTGTACACAAGTTAAAAAGTATGCCACATGTTATAATAATATGATATCATAGTGCACTAGTAAAGAGGGTATGTAAAAAGGACTGCATTATTAACAATTAGTTGATATTATTAAGTAATTACCTAAAATGGACACCGGCCATTAATTTCTGTACAATAAAGAGCTGGCACATGTTAAAACTGTTTTCCTTATTTGCTTATCTAAATGGGTAAAGTGATTAAAATCACAGTAATAAATGCACCTAAAATACACAAGATTTGTTAAAATGCTCTTAAATATAGTATTGCTTGCATTTTGGAAACTTTAAAAAATAATATTCTTGCTATTAATTGCTATATTAAAGCTATTATTTCTAAACTGAATTACTTATAAATAAAAAAAGAATTTTTAAAAGACTGATCTCAGTTCCAACTAGCAAATTATTTCAGACATTTTGCATTTATTTAATTTGCAATGCTGGAATTAAGAAACAGCATCAACACTTTGACTTTTAGTTGGTCTGAAGCAAAGTCCCTTCCACGTGAGATTAAAACTAGTCTTGTTCATCAAATGGGATCAAAAGCTCCTTAATTAGTAGGCTGGACTAAGGTACACAGATGCCCTTTGACCTCCTATGACAGATTGCTAACATTTTAGCATTTACAACAGACTCTCAAGTATGCCGGCTGACATTCAAATATAACTCAAATTACACTTGGCTGAAAGAATTGTATACATCTACATGAGAAGGACTACTGGTGTAAAAAATCTAAGTCCCGGCAATGCAACACAAATCAAAACAATGACTTTGCCAGTATGCTTAATAGGGAAGGACTCATCCAGTGTTCTCTGGATTGCGGGAAATGCGGCAAGGCTGAGTGCATGTGGGCTAGCGCCCTCTGCTGGTTGGATTCTTCAACGTCTTTAAATCAAGAATCTTCAAGCCTTGATTACAAAAACGATGCTCTAAAGATTCTGTTTCTGGAATTACGAATCTATGGGAAGCCTTTTAAAAATTTAAATTTTAATTCAATTTCAGGTATTCTAACCACCTGAATATTTATGTGAGGATCACAATAAAATTAGATTCCCAAATTTCTTATAAAAATTAAATTAATTCTTCTGACTACATAATAAATAAGTGAACCATCTGATAAAATAGTGTAACAATAAATAAAATAAGTTAAATAATTTAAATTTAAATAAATTCTGAGTAAATACCTCTGATAAAACTAATCGTTAATAATATAGTGTGTCCAGTGGTGGCTGGCAAGATGGCTGAGTAGGAACAGCTCCTGTCTGCAGCTCCCAGCGAGATCAATGCAGAAGGTGGGTGATTTCTGCATTTCCAACTGAGGCACCCAGCTCATCTCATTTGGACTGGTTAGACAGTGGGTGCAGCCCACAGAGGAGGGTGAGCCGAAGCAGGGTAGGGCATTG
This sequence comes from Pongo pygmaeus, assembly GCF_028885625.2. Lineage (NCBI taxonomy): Eukaryota > Metazoa > Chordata > Mammalia > Primates > Hominidae > Pongo > Pongo pygmaeus. Next base: position 72,325,768 of record NC_072379.2, on the reverse strand, counting down.
CCTCACCCAGGAAGCACAAGGGGTCAGAGAACTCCCTCCCATAGCCAAGGGAAGCCCTGAGGGACTGTGCCATGAAGGATGGTTCATTCCAGCCCAGATACTAAGCTTTTCCCACAGCCTTTGCAACCCGCACACCAGGAGATTCACTCCAGTGCTTACACCACCAGAGCCATGGGTTTCAAGTACAAAATTGGGCTGCCATTTGTTTGGGCAGACAACGAGCTAGCTGCAGGATTTTTTTTCATACCCTGGTGGCACCTGGAATACCAGCGAGACAGAACCGTTCACTCTCCTGGAAAGGGAGCTGAAGCCAGGGAGCCAAGTGGTTTAGCTCAGGGGATCCCATCCCCACAGAGCCCAGCAAGCTAAGATCCACTGGCTTGAAATTCTCACTGTCAGCACAGCAGTCTGAAGTCAACCTGGGATGCTCCAGCTTGGTGGGGGGAGGGGCGTCCGCCATTACTGAAGCTTGAGTAGGCGGTTTTACCCTCACAGTGTAAACAAAGCCACTGGGAAGTTCAAACTGGACAGAGCCCACCGCAGCTCAGCTCGGTAAAGCCGCTGTAGCCGGACTGCCTCTCTCAATTCCTCCTCTCTGGGCAAGGCATCTTTGAAAGAAAGGCAGCAGCCCTAGTCAGAGGCTTGTAAATAAAACTCCAATCTCCCTGGAGCAGAGCACCTGGGGGAAGGGGTAGCTGTAGGTGCAGCTTCAGCAACTTAAACCTTCCTGCTTGCTGGCTCTGAAGAGCATGTTCTAACCCAATGCAAGGAAGCAAAGAACCTTGAAAAAAGGTTGGATAAATTGCTAACTAAAATAACCAGTTTGGAGAACATAAATGACCTGATGGAGCTGAGAAACACAGCATGAGAACTTCGTGAAGCATACACAAGTATCAGTAGTTGAAACGATCAAGTGGAAGAAAGGATATCAGAGACTGAAGATCAACTTAATGAAAGAAAGCATGAAGGCAAGATTAGAGAAAAAAGAATGAAAAGGAATGAACAAAGCCTCCAAGAAATGTGGGACTATGTAAAAAGACCAAACCTACGTTTGAATGGTGTACATGAAAGTGACAGGGAGACCAAGTTGAAAAACACTCTTCAGGATATTATCCAGAAGAACTTCACCAACCTAGCAAGATAGGCCAACATTCAAATTCAGGAAATACAGAGAACATCACAAAGATACTCGTTGAGAAGAGCAACCCCAAGACACATAATCTTCAGATTCACCAAGGTTGAAATGAAGGAAAAAATGTTAAGGGTAGCCAGAGAGACAGGTCGGGTTACCCACAAAGGGAACCCTATCAGACTAACAGCAGATCTCTCTGCAGAAACCCTACAAGCCAGAAGAGAGAGGGGGGCCAATAATCAACATTCTTAAAGAAATGAATTTTCAACCCAGAATTTGATATCCAGGCAAACTAAGCTTCGTAAGGGAAGGAGAAATAAAATACTTTACAGACAAGCAAATGCTGAGAGATTTTGTCACCACCAGTCCTGCCTTACAAGAGCTCCTGAAGAAAGCACTAAATATGGAAAGGAAAAACTGGTACCAGCCAATGCAAAAGAATACCAAATTGTAAAGACCATCAATGCTATGAAGAAACTGCATCAACTAACAGGCAAAATATCGAGCTAGCATTATAATGACAGGATCAAATTCACACATAACAATATTAACCTTAAATGTAAATGGGTGAAATGCCCTAATCAAAAGACACAGGCTGGCAAATTGGATAAAGAGTCAAGACCCATTGGTGTGCTGTATTCAGGAGACCCACCTCACATGCAAAGACATACATAGTCTCAAAATAAAGGGATGGAGGAAGATTTACCAAGCAAATGGAAAGCAAAGAAAAAAAAAAACCAGGGATTGCAATCCTAGTCTCTGATAAAACAGACTTTAAATCAACAAAGATTAAAAAAAGACAAAGAAGGGCATGACGTAATGGTAAAGGAATCAATCCACCAAGAAGAGCTAACTCTCCTAAATATATATGCACCCAACACAGGAGCAAGTAGATTCATAAAGCAAGCTCTTAGAGACCTACAAAGAGACTTAGACTCCCACACAATAATAATAGGAGACTTGAACACCCCACTGTCAATATTAGACAGATCAACAAGACAGGAAATTAACAAGAGTATTCAGGACTTGAATTCAGCTCCAGACCAAGTGGACCTAATAGACATCTACAGAATTCTCCACCCCCAAATCAACAGAAATACATTCTTCTCAGCACCACATCGCACTTATTCTAAAACTGACCACGTAATTGGAAGTAAAACATTCCTCAGCAAATGCAAAAGAACGGAAATCATAACAGTCTCTCAGACCACAGTGCAATCAAATTAAAACTCAGGATTAAGAAACTCACTCAAAACTACACAACTACAGGGAAATTGAACAACCATGATCCTGAATGACTACTGGGTAAAAAAGGAAATTAAGGCAGAAATAAATCATTTCTTTGAAACCAATTAGAACAAAGACACAATGTACCAGAATTTCTGGGACACACCTAAAGCATTTTTTACAGGGAAACTTATAGCACTAAATGCCTGCAGGAAAGAGCAGGAAAGGTCTAAAATCAACACCCTAACATCACAATTAAAAGCACTGGAGCAGCAAGAGCAAACACATTCAAAAGCTAGCAGAAGACAAGAAATAGCTAAGATGAGAGCAGAACTGAAGGAGATAGAGACACACACACACAAAAACCCTTCAAAAAATCAATGAATCCAGGAGCTGTTTTTTTTTAAAGATAAACAAAATAGACCACTAGCCAGATTAATAAAGAAAAGAGAGAAGAATCAAATAGACACAGTAAAAAATGATAAAGGGGATATCACCACTGATTTCACAGAAATACAAACTACCATCAGAGAATACTATAAATACTGCTATGTAAACAAACTAGAAAATCTAGAAGAAACAGATAAATTCCTGGGCACATACACCCTCCCAAGACTTAACCAGGAAGAGGTCAAATCCCTGAATAGACCAATAACAAGTTCTGTAATTGAGGCTGTAATTAATAGCCTACAAACCAAAAAAAGCCTAGGACCAGACAGATTCACAGCCGAATTCTACCAGAGGTATGAAGAGGAGTTGGTACCATGCCTTCTGAAACTATGCCAGGTGATAGAAAAAGAGGGACTCCTCCCTAACTCATTTTATGAGGCCAGCATCATCCTGATACCAAAGCCTGGCAGAGACACAACAAAAAAAGAAAATTTCAGGCCAATATCCCTGATGAACACTGATGAAAAAATCCTCAATAAAATACTGGCAAACCGAATCCAGCAGGACATCAAAAAGCTTATCTGCAACAATCAACTTGACCTCATCCCTGGGATGCAAGGCTGGTTCAACATATGCAAATCAGTAAACGTAATCCATCACATAAACAGAACCAATGACAAAAACCACACGATTATCTCAATAGATGCAGAAAAGGACTTCGATAAAATTCAACAGCCCTTCATGCTAAAAACTCTCAATAAACTGGGTATTGATGGAACGTATCTCAAAATAATAAGAGCTATTTATGACAGACCCACAGCCAATATCCTACTGAATGGGCAAAAGCTGGAACTATTCCCTTTGAAAACTGGCACAAGACAAGGATGCCCTCTCTCACCACTCCTATTCAATATAGTATTGGAATTTCTGGCCAGGGCAATCAGGCAAGAGAAAGAAATAAAGGGTATTCAAATAGGAAGAGAGGATGTCAAATTGTCTCTGTTTGCAGATGACATGATTGTATATTTAGAAAACCCCATCATCTCAGCCCCAAATCTCTTTAAGCTGATAAGCAACTTCAGCAGTCTCAGGACAAAAAATCAATGTGCAAAAATCACAAGCATTCCTATACACCAATAATAGACCGAGAGCCAAATCATGAGTGAACTCCCATTCACAATTGCTACAAAAAGAATAAAATACCTAGGAATACAACTTACAAGGGATGTGAAGGACCTCTTCAAGGAGAACTGCTCAAGGAAATAAGAGAGGACACCAACAAATGGAAAAACATTCCATGCTCTTGGATAGGAAGAATCAATATCGTGAAAATGGCCATATTGCCCAAAGTAATTTATAGATTCAATGCTATCCCCATCAAGCAACCATTGACTTTTCTCACAGAATTAGAAAAAACTACTTTAAATTTCATATGGAGCCAAAAAGGAGCCTGTATAGCCAAGACAATCCTAAGTGAAAAGAACAAAGCTGGAGGCATCATGCTACCTGACTTCAAACTATATTACAAGGCTACAGTAACCAAAACAGCATGGTACTGGTACCAAAACAGATATATAAACCAATGGTACAGAACATAGGCCTCAGGAATAATGCCACACATTTACAACCATCTGATCTTTGACAAACTTGACAAAAACAAGCAATGGGGAAAGGATTCCCTATTTAAAAAAAGGTGTTGGGAAAACTGGCTAGCCATATGCAGAAAACTGAAACTGGACCCCTTCCTTACACTTTATACAAAAATTAACTCAGGATGGATTAAAGCTGGAAACTATCATTCTCAGCAAACTAATACAAGAACAGAAAACCAAATACCGCATGTTCTCACTCATAAGTGGGAGTTGAACAATGAGAAGACATGGAAACAGGGAGGGGAACATCACATATTGGGGCCTGTTGGGGGGTGGGGGGGCTAGAGAAGGGATAGCACTGGGCGTAATACCTAATGTAGGTGACGGATCGATGGGTGCAGCAAACTACCGTGGCACATGTATACCTATGTAACAAAACTACATGTTCTGCACATGTACCCCAGAACTTAAAATATAATAATAAGAAGAAAAGATGGATTAAAGACTTAAATGTAAGACCTAAAACCATAAAAACCCTAGAAGAAAACCTAGGCAATACCATTCAGGACATAGGCATGGACAAAGACTTCATAACTAAAACACCAAAAGCAATGGCAACAAAAGCCAAAATTGACAAAGGGGATCTAATTAAACGAAAGAGCTTTTGCACAGCAAAAGAAACTATCATCAGTGTGAAAGGCAACCTACAGAATGGGAGAAAATTTTTGCAATCTATCCATCTGACAAAGGGCTAATATCCAGAATCTACAAGGAACTTAAACAAATTTACAAGAAAAAAACAAACAACCCCACCAATAAGTGGGCAAAGGATATGAACAGACACTTCCAAAAGAAGACATTTATGCAGCCAACAAACATATGAAAAAAAAGCTCATCATCACTGGTCATTAGAGAAATGCAAATCAAAACTACAATGAGATAACATCTCACGCCAGTTAGAATGGCAATCATTAAAAAGTCAGGAAACAACAGATTTTGGAGAGGATGTGGAGAAATACGAACACTTTTACATTGCTGGTGGGAGTGTAAATTCGTTCAACCATTGTAGAAGTCAGTGTGGTGATTCCTCAAGGATCTAGAACCAGAAATACCATTTGACCAAGCGATCCCATGACTGGGTATATACCCAAAGGATTATAAATCATTCTACTATAAAGACACATGCACACGTATATTTATTTCAGAACAATTCACAATAGTAAAGACTTGGAACCAACCAAAATGCCCATCGATGATAGACTGGATAAAGAAAATGTGGCACATATATACCATGGAATACTAGGCAGTCATAAAAAAGGATGGGTTCATGTCCTTCGCAGGGACATGGATGAAGCTGGAAATCATTATTCTCAGCAAACTAACACTGGAACAGAAAACCAAACACTGCATGTTCTCACTCATAAGTGGGAGTTGAACAATGAGAACACATGGATGCAGGGAGGGGAACATCACACACCAGGACCTGTTGGGAGGTGGGGGACTAGGGGAGGGATAGCATTGGGAGAAATACCTAATGTAGATGACGGGTTGATGGGTGCAACAAACCACCATGGCACATGTATACCTATGTAACAAACCTGCACATTCTGCACATGTATCCCAGAACTTAAAGTATAATAAAAAAATAAAAAATAATAATTTAGTGTGCCTAGTAATTTTTTTCATTAAATATGAAGTATAATTTGCCAATGATTTTTTCAATTTTTAAAAAAATCAGATTACAATGAGTATGGTTCAAAATAACAAAACTTTGTCAACTAATTGAGTTACCACTACTCTGGATTTTACTGATACTACAGTTTGCAGATGATAAAACAATAATGGCTCCTTTATTGCAATGACTATTCAACTCCATCATAAATATCCCAGGCCAGTAAAATTTATTGTCCATGTAATTGACCTAGATATTGCTCCAATACCTCACATTCAGCAGACACAGAATCAAATGCATAATCTTGATTCCACACAACACCTCTTCTTCCACATTCAGCTCTTGGTTGGTATTGCCAGTGTTCTGCCTTCATTCACATATTTTCACTCATCATTCCATTCCTTTTCACATTCACACCAGTATCAATTACCAAACTTGGTGTTGGTAACCCCTTTTCTCTTCTACAAATCAATTTCCTTGGTCTTATCCAGTCTTTGTTTAAAATCTATAGTTTCACATTGTGTCAAGGATAAAGGACATGTTCCAGTAGGACTGCCCAAGTTCTTTGTGATCTGACTATGATCTACATATTCCTTTGAATCTTCTGTTTCTCACATTTATTTATTTACTTATTTCTGTATTTATTTGAACTATTTGTGGTCACCACTACTCATTGATATGTTATACGGCTCCAAAGTCATTTGTAAAACTTCTCTTTATCTTTTAAAATAATGTATTAGGTTTTTTGCAAAACTTTCCTAATCAACACTATCCCATCACTGCATAAGAAGTATTTTTTCCTTTGTATCCTCTGTGTGTGATACTCCAACTATTGCACTCATCTTACAGTATTATATATGTGTTTGCATGTATCTTTTCCCCACTAAGCTATAAACTCTAAGTGGTTGGAATGGTGTCAAACTCATCTTCTACCCTGAGCAAAAGAAGTCTTTTCTGGAACATATTAGCCTTGCATCAAATGAGTATTTATCTAGACAGAATGTTTAGTAAATTGCTAAATATGTAAATTAGAGCAAGTTATACTTCTGAATCTGTTTTCTAATATGCGAAGTAAAAATAATAATTGTAACTATCTCCTAAAATTGTGTGTGGATTAAATAAAATAATCCAGAAAAACCATTTAATAGAGTATCTGGAACATAGCCCAGCCTTTAAGAAATATAAATGATGAGTTTTATTGTAGTCTACTGGCACAAGGACACACAACTTACACATTAGGTTTACAACTGTTTATTAGGCTATAATAATTGAGAATAAAAATAAGATTGGGACTAATGATTAGTGATATTAGCTTAAGTTTTCATGGTAACCAAGCTTTTTTTTCCCTAGTAAGATGTATAGATCTAGAAAAAGCAACAGAATTTTTTTTAACTTTGTGTTCTTTTCTGTATGTCATATGATACTTTAAATTACTTTAGTTATATTTGAAAATAATTTTTATCATTAGGTGAGTCGAAAACAGGTTAAAGCATCCAGGTTGAAATGTAAAACAGCCAAAATAATTAAAGTAATTGAATTTGAACATAAATGAAATTTATATTCATAAATTTGCAAACTTCATGAATCACAGTACATGAAACTTTCTGGTATTTTAGAAGTTATTGCCAAAATTCCAAATGACCTTTGTAATTTAAATATGCCTTAAAGACTAAAGCAAAATGAATTAAATAAGACAAAGTTAGTAAAAGTAAGATGAAAAATAAGTAAACAAAATATTAAAAGAATATGTATAAAGAACAAACTGTGTCTACATGTTAAAAACCAAACAAATTATGCCATCACAATGACTAATAAACTTATCAGTAAGTAAGAAGAATGCGTAAGTGGCATGTGCTCTGCATAGACATAAATGTACATGTAAAGATTTGTTCTTTAAAAGCATATAAATGTAGAGATGCTTGCTTGCACAGCAAATGGTTTTGTTATATCAGGATTTCTCCGTGTACTTGTTAGTACTTTTATCACATCATTAAAAAGTTTCAGCAGAAGATGAGGATCATAGAAATTCAGATTTAAGTGACCTCCTTAAAGCTGAGAAATGAACTGCAAAATCCAAAGTCTTTGCAAAGCCCAACTCATTTTTAAAATATATGAAGATTTTGGCAGAGAGTGCTTTTTGACCCGTTATTCATTTTTCTTTCTGTGTGCACAAGAACCTCTCAGACTTTATGTGAGCACATGACACCACCATCCCCCCGCCAGAGATCACATTTTCCTGAGCTCTTGCCTTTAAGGGTGGCTGGGTCACTAAGTCATGATATGAGTAGCAGTGACAGGGGCGACTCCCAGTGGAAAAACTTGGTGAAGATGCTGTGGGCATTGGACATGGGTATGAGAAGAATACTTTTTGGGGATGTCTTCTCCAGTCTTTAGACAGAAAGAGGCACCTCCTCCTGGTAGCATATTGTACTCCATTTTGCATTTACCTCACTGATAGTCTTTACCACATTTTATTGTGATTACATGTTTGGCTTTTGTCTTCCCTGTAGGCCCAAAGGCTTTTCAAGAGCAGAGAGGATATTTCATATCAACATTACTCATTCTCCAAGTACTTTCACATTATAGAACTGTAATAAATGTTTCTCAAGCTATACAAAATAATGAAAAGAAAACGTAAGAGTCTGCAGGTATGATCCTGATGATGAATTCAGACTTTGAAAGAACAATCAAGGCAAAATGAAGAAAGCTTGGAAGAGAGTCGGAATGTCCTGGGAATAGGTATAGAATGAATCCAAGGAAATGCCAGATGGTGAGACTTGGAGGCAATGTGATAAGATGATCGATCATAATTGCTAGTATTTGGGGGAACACAATATTTGCTAGACACTGTTAAAATCTTCTTCATCCAGTGTTAATTTATTTTTGCAACATACCCCCCAGGTTGATGCCATTAGTATCAATCCTCACTACACTGATTAGAAAACTGGGGCATGGAGAGAGGAGAAATTTTCCTAAAGTCACACTGCTAGGAGGTGGAAGAGCCACTATTTGAAGCCAGGGAGCCCTAACTAGCACATTATAAATATCTGGGGGAAAGAAGAGGTAAATTGAGGAGACCCAAGCATGACTCCCCAATAAGATCCCCTGCTTATTAGTGTTGTCTTATTTCTTCATAGTGAAGTATGGCCCATAGGTCACACTTGCTCACATATGATATATGTAGTGTGAGCCTTACTCCTAGCTGCTGGTGTACACCACAATTATTGAGACTTTCTGTGATGCATTATCCATCGGATTTGCATGAGTTGGAAGTAGACGTTTGCATGTGCACACAAGCTGGCCTAAGAACAGAAATAAGCCATCAACTGGGAGGGGGAATTATCATATAAATCCTAAACATTTCAGTTGCACATCTACTTCCAGGGATCATAAACATAAAAAAGGTTAAATAAGGCAGGAGTTGTCAGTGGTTTGGTGACTATGAAACAGGAATGAGGTAATCAAACTGGTCTTATCTTTCATTGAAAAATATGAACAAGCTCTCATTGAGTGCCTAGGAGCACTCAACAAGCTTTGATCAACAGAGCTTTGGACCATACTTAAAATAGCAACATTAAGACCAGGCGTGGTGGCTCACGCCTGTAATCCCAGCACTTTGGGAGGCCAAGGCAGGTGGATCACGAGGTCAAGAGATCGAGACAATCCTGGCTAACATGGTGAAACCCTGTCTTTGTTAAAAATGTACCAAAGAAAGTTAAAGTTGATTTTAGTACCAGCAAGACCAATAAACACCTTAGAAATGTTTTTTAAATACAGTGACAGGCCTAAACAGTTGCAGCCAGTCAGCACTGTAAAATAGGGGCAAGAACCTTGGACCAAGATTCACTAGAATGTAATTTACTAATCACAAGGAGGGTTTCTTGTTTACCACTGTATCCTCACTGTTCCATAAATACATTCAATAAATCTTTTTTGAATGAATCAACCAAAAAAAAAAACCACACACAAAAATTAGCTGGTCATGGTGGTGTGCATCTGAAGTCCCAGCTACTTAGGAGGTTGAGGCAGTAGAATCACTTGAACCTAGGAGGCAGACGTTGCAGTGAGCTGAGATCACGCCACTGTACTCCAGCCTGGCGACAGAGCGAGACTCGTCTCAAAATAAAGAGCAACATTAATAAGGATGACATTTATATAGAGAGGCTAGATGGATTCAGCCTGATGACTTCTAGTCACTGTCTCTTATTTTGACCAGTCAAGCTACTAAAGTTCCTGTCTAGAGAGTAATGTGGAGCTGTGCTTGTCAAAGCACAGTTCTTGGACTATGCCCATCAGAGTTTCTGGAGGACATGGTCAAAAATGAAAATTTCTGGACTATGCCTTGAACCAATTAAATCAAAGCATAAAAGGACAGAAAGTTGTATATACTATATTTATACTTAATGAGTTTTTGTATGTTATGTATATAACTATTATGTGTTTATATAAGCTAATTGCCATAAATATATTTATATAATTATTTTATTACTGTTTTTAAATATTTTATTACATACTTATTTATATAACTATTAACTATATTATTTATATAAAATTGCTAGAAATTTTCTAAAAGAGATTTTAAGTGTTAATTCCACAAAAGTATATGAGTTAATGCATGTGTGAAATATCTTGATTTAGCCATTCTGCAATGTATACAAACATCAAAGAATCCTATTATACATCATAAATAAATACAACTTGTATTTTTAATAAAAATAAAATATAAAATATAAGTAACAGACAAATATATGTATGCATATTATATATATACTTATACAAAACATAACATATATTTTTAATTCTATATGATGTAATTATTATGCTAACTGAAGTTTGGGAACCATGGCTTTACATATCCCAATATGAAAACACTGTTAATGCAGAAAATACAAATTTCAAAATGCTGCATATGTGAGAATATTATTTTTCTCTTCAAAGAGCAATGTTTATGAGTGAACCATTTTTTTAAAAATAAATCATTCAAGGTTAATATTTTAGAATTAACCTTGTTCAGTCAGAAAATAATGTTGAACATTTTCACATTTAACTACATGTATTCCAGAATAAATGCATGAGTAACTAATGCTTATGTGGAGGGAGAAGCAACGCAGAGGGTCTAATTAGTTCCAATTAGCCATGCCAGGGGATTACTTTCTAGGTAAGATTACCTTATAATGAGGTGATTAACCTCTTTGGAAAAAGTTCAAGCCAGGCTTACCTTCTACTTAATATGTCCTGTAAAGAAGTGTTACAACGAGGGTCCTCAAAATTGTTCCCTGGGATAATTTCCACCAAAAATCAATTGATTCTATTCCAGAAGAATTAAAAAGCATTTTTATTATATTATTGATAGAATGAATCCTAACACGTCTATATATTAGAAATTAAGTATTTAAATTTCATAACAAATTAACTAAATTATATGGCATGGATTTTATTTATACTAACAAAACAGCAATTGAACTCTAGTCAATTCCAAATGCAGATCTATTGGCTATCTATGAACATCAAAGGGGAAGAAAATTCTATCATTGATATTGGTTAAGGTCACAGGCTTATTTCCAAAAGTAGACTGTCCATCGTCTAATTAGTTTAGAGGATCCCTTCTGTCTCCAGAACACAATTGAATTTTGTTGCAGTTGGAGAGGCTGATGCTAACCTAGGTGGCAGGGCTGAACACAAGGGAACAGAAGCTTCAGTGTTTTCACCATAAAACACTAGATAAATTGAGGATAGGGTTTTTGGAAATAACAGATTTAACTGTTGTCCAAGCTTATCTGCAGTTTCTTCCCTTTAAACTAAATTGATAGTTTACTTATTATGGACTAATTAAAATTATATATATATATAATATTATTTGTGTAATATATCTGTTACATATATATATTGTTGTCAGCTTATAAGGAACAATAAATAATTTCTTTGTGTTTTAATTTAACAAATACTTCCTGAAAGTTTGCGTGTAGGCATACAAGCTACAACAATGAGTAGAAATTTTTTCTAAAAGTGGTTTTTTACTGTTTAATACTCTTCCCTATAAGAAAATACTTAAACTTGAATTATTCTTGTAATCTTGTGGACATCTCTGAATTAATTACTGTTACTTTACAAATCTTGTTTCTTTATTTGTTATCCTGGAAGGATTTGTATGTGTGCGTATATAAAATTTTTGCATAGACCACATGCAAATTCATGTAAAGTAATAATACAAACCCTAGGAATAGAAAGGCAAAATCAAGGGGAAAATATTTAAACTATTTGCATGGAAATGATAATAATAAAATGTAAGTGTCTTGCAAACAGAAACTAGAAATAAATATTTCTGTTTTATTTAAATTACAGCGTATACAATCAACCCTTACTTCAGCATATATCTGTTAGAGCTCAATGGTCACCTTAATTTGGGAGCCCCAGGAAATATCTTCCCTCTGAACAGTTACAAAGTAGTATTTTTCTCTGGTTTATATTCTTCTGTGGAACTTATGATTATCTAAACTCTCTGTAATCCCAAGTTCCATTTCTTCATTTACCTTAGATTCTAAAAATCTAGGCTTTAGCTGAATGTCCATCACATAAACAGGGCTCCTTACTAAATGTTTGCAGAAAAAATAAACAACCAAATCAATAGCAGATAAGCAGCATTTTATCCAAGCTTCAGAAACTTTATTAATATTTTTTGTTACTTCACTGCAGTGGCAAAAGTAAAAAATGAACAGGAGAATAAAAAATTTGGTGTGAAAGAAGAAAGAGAGTGAGGGGCAAAAAAGGAAGGGAGAAAAGTTACTCTCTTCTTTATTCATCCTCCAGTCCTCACTCACTCTATTCCAAAGAGCCATCTTACAAACATGATTTTAAACAGCCTGGATACAGAAGTAAGTGTTCTCGTGTTATTAATGGTGCCAAGAAATGATGCAGGAAGCTTCAGGTGAATTGAAACTCCCTGCATGAGAACATACACAGTCCTGACTCATTTAACCATTCTCATTTCTACGTGCTCAGATCCGACGAAGTATTTAAACAAGTCTCAACGTACAAATAAAAATATATGAATCAAGGAGCATAGTAAATTATTTTAAAAGCTTTACATTAGAAATACACACATAGAAGAGCACACATAATTATGATATTTATATAAATATGATAAAATGAAAACTCTTAGCAAATATATGTGTATACAAATATATAAATATATGCATCACAAATACATATATGTATACACATATATACATCTATATATTTACCTATTTATTTATCTGTACACTATATGGTTTATAGGCAAACCGTAATTTAGTCATATGGAAAAACTGGCCTCATGATAATGCTTACACACCCAAATTTCAAAAATTTCATTTAAATGATATAGCAAAGTATTCTAAGTTAGAGTGAAAAATGAGTATGTTTCTTCTTTAAAACACATCAATTCATTCTAGTACACAGAAACTAAAGACATAAAAGTGCTTTAGGACATGAAACTCTCATGAAAATATGATTCTCTTCAAAAGGTCCCTGCACAACACCACTATTTCTAATAAAACTGATTTTATTCAAAACACTAAAAATGACAAACATTTAACTTTTAATTTCAGTAGTACTGTTTAGCTAGTTGGCTAATAAAAGATAGTGACATATACACAAGGTAGAAGTGTGCCTTAAAACATGATAATAATTTACATTTTTAAATGAAAAAAATTCAGTCTACAGTAATGAAGTTGTCTTGACTGAGGCAAAAGTGAGGTCAAATACCTGAATGATGACATTGTGATATACTTCATCCTTTCTTTACTTTCACTGTTTTTAATAGATTGTGAATGTCAGTAATTTAAAAATCAATTGTACTCCTGAAATAACAGTTTAATTCCTAAAAGTTTAAAGTGAAAGAAAACATGAATTCCTACAGATATGATTCTACAAAGATACATGTTAAAAGCCTTCAGAGGAAAATAAATACAAATATCTTCTATATTCTATTTGCTATGTCATAGCTGACTCAAAAATATATTTAAGATATAAATTTAAGAGAATATGTCATGAAATTCATTGGATGCCAATTTTCAATTGGCTTTTATCATTTGTACATTAAAGATTCTTACAGAAGATCAAGAAAATTATAAATATGAATACATCAGCAGAATATATCATCATGATGTAAGACAATTTGAATTGCTCTGGAATTTCAAAAGTATTTTGTTGAATTCACAGAAATAATTTCTCAATGGTACTTTATATGGTAAGTAAAAATATTTGGCTTTGATATAGCATTTTTCTGTCACTACTGAAATATTTTATTTTTAACTTCTCATTATATTCTAGAACTTTAATGGAATTTTTTATCTCTAGATAAATGGCAATTTGTGTTCTATTACTCTAGTCTGTGGGCTTTTCTTTGTCTCTATAGTAAAACAAAAAAAATACACAGGTTTGATTTTTCTATTATTAGAAATGATAATTTTCCATATATATGGAATATGTATATATATACATATATATACATATATACATATATACATACATATGTATACATATATGTATATATGTATATAAGCATACATATAGGTATAAGGAGAGTGATATTTTATATTTAGTCTTCAGTTCAATACCATCAACACGTAAAGAATAGTAAGTTGAAAATTGTATACTGCTGACATATAAATTGATAATAAGAAGCACAAAGTAATCTATAAGTAATCTCATATTATTTATTTGTAGGACACAATGCTCAGGGATTTATGTTGAAGAATTTTTGTTTGTTTTGCATTGCTGGTTCTTGAAGGTTACATACATAAAGGCTGAGAAAACTAAAAGGTATTCATACCTCAAATAACAGTTATGTAGAATCAAGATTCACTCCACATATCACAGTTCAATCTTTATTGCATTTTTTGCACTAAAAAAGTGTAAACTATAAAGGTAGTAAGATATATAGAAAAATATAGAGAAGATAAATATACCATGAAATAGTAAATAACTTAAAGAATAAATATCTATTGAGTACACAGTATGTTCCACAAACTGTGTAGTTACTAAAGCCCAAGAAAGAAAAAGCAGAAAGTAGTACAGAAATAAATCACATACTTCTGACCAGGGGGCTGAGAAACCATCTTTCTTTCCAAAAATTAGAGACCAGATACTTTAAAATAAGCTGAGTGGATTTAAACAGTATTATTGTGATCGCTAGCCATAGGTGCTTACTAGCTAATTTCTTTTAGTTTATTCTAGTAAAATGGTTTTAGGTGTTACACATTAAGAATTTGAATTGAATCACTGAAATCATGCTATGACTACATTTTTAAGAAATCTTTGTAAGACCACCTGATATGGTTTGGCTGTTTCCCCACCAAATCTCATCTTGAATTTCCACATGTTGTGTGAGGGACCCAGTGGGAAGTAATTTAATCATGGAGGCAGGTCTTTCCCATGCTGTTCTCATGATAATGAATAAGTCTCACAAGATCGGATAGTTCTGTAAGGAGGAGTTTCCCTGCACAAGCTAGCTCTCTCATTGCCTGCCACCATCCACGTACGATGTGACTTGTTCCTCCTTGCCTTCCACCATGATTGTGAGGCCTTCCCAGCCATGTAGAACTGTAAGTCCAATAAACCTTTCTTTTGTAAATTGTCCAATCTCGAATTAATGTCTATCAGCAGCATGAAAATGGACTAATGCAATAAATTGGTACCAGTAGAATGGGGCACTGCTGAAAAGATACCCAAAAATGTGAGAGTAACTTTGGAACTGGGTAACAGGCAGAGGTTGGAACACTTTGGAGGACTCAAAAGAAGGCAGGAAAATGAGGGAAAGTTTGGAGCTATCTAGAGACTTGTTGAATGGCTTTGACCAAAATGCTGATAATGATACGGACAATGATATCCAGGCTAAGGTGGTCTCAGATGGAGATGAGGAACTGGTTGGGAACTGGAGCAAAGCTGACTTGTTATGTTTTAGCAAAGAGACTGGTGGCATTTTGTCCCTGCCCTAGAGATTTGTGGAACTCAAGAGAGATGATTTAGGGTATCTGGAGGAAGAAATTTCTAAGCAGCAAACCATTCAAGAAGTGACTTGGGTGCTGTTAAAGGCATTCAGTTTTATAAGGGAAGTAGAACATAAAAGTTTGGAAAATTTGCAGCCTGACAATGCTATAGAAAAGAAAATCCTGTTTTCTGAGGAGAAATTCAAGCAGGCTGCAGAAGTTTGCATAAGTAATGAGGAGTCAAACGTTAATTCCCAAGACAATGGGGGAAAATGTCTCCAGGGCATGTCAGAGACCTTTGCAGTAGGCCATCCCATGATAGGCCCAGAGGCATAAGAGGGAAAAATGGTTTTGTGGGCCAAGCCCAGGGTCCCCATGCTGCATGAAGCCAAGGTACTTGGTGTCCTGTGTCCCAGCTGCACCATCCATGGCTGAAAGGGGCCAACATAGAGCTCAAACCATAGCTTCAGAGGGTGCGAGCCTCAAGCCTTGGCAGCTCTCACATGGTGTTGAGCCTGAGAGTGCACAGAAGTAAGGAACTGGGGTTTGAGAACCTCTGCCTAGATTTCAAAGTATGTATGGAAATGCCTGGATGCCCAGGAAGCAGTTTGCTGCGGGGGCAGGACTCTCACAGAGAACCTCTGCTAGGGCAGTGAGGAAGGGAAATGTGGGGTCAGAACCCTCACAAAGCATCCCTACTGGGGCACCACCTAGTGGAGCTGTGAGAAGAGGGCCACCATCCTCCAGACCCCAGAATGATAGATCCACTGACAGCTTGCACCATGTACCTGGAAAAGCCCCAGACACTCAATGCCAGCCCATGCAAGCAGCCAGGATGGGGGACTATACCCTGCAAAGCCACAGGGGCAGAGCTGCTCAAGGTCATGGACGCCTACCTCTTGCATCAGCTTGACCTGGATGTGAGACATAGAGTCAAAAGGAGATCATTTTGGGGCTTTAAGATTTGACTGCCCTGCTGGATTTTGCAGTTGTGTGGGGACATGTAGCCCCTTTGTTTTGGCCAATGTCTCCCATTTGGAATGGCTGTATTTACTCAATGTCTGTACTCCCATTGTATCTAGGAAGTAACTTACTTGCTTTTGATTTTGTAGGCTCATAGGCAAAAGGGACTTGCCTTGTCTCAAATGAGACTTTGGACTGTGGAATTTTGAGTTAATGCTGAAATGAATTAAGACTTTGGGGTACTGTTGGGAAGGTATGATTGGTTTTGAAATATGAGGACATGAGATTTGGGAGGGGCCATGGGCAGAATGATATGGTTTGGCCATATTCCCACTCAAATATCATCTTGAATTTCCATGTGTTGCAGGAAGGACCTGGTGGGTGGTAATTGAATCATGGGGGTAAGTTTTTCCCATGCTGTTCTTATGATAGTGAATAAGTCTCATGAGATCTGATGGTTCTATATGGGGGAGTTTCCCTGCACAAGCTCTCTCTCTTTTTGCCTGCTGCCATCCACATAAGATGTGACCTGCTCCTCCTTGCCTTCTGCCATGATTGTGAGGCCTTCTCAGCCATGTGGAACTGTAAGTCCAATAAACCTTTCTTTCGTAAATTGTCCAGTCTCAGGTATGTCTTTATCAGCAGCGTGAAAACAGACTAATACACTGCCAATACTTTTCCTATAACTGGTTCCATTTTGCATGTTACTTGGAAGTCCTTTTCAATGTTACATAGTTTTACACAAGGAATGCCACACTGCTTTGCATGTTTTTCTAAAATCATTATATGCTTTTATAATTGCCCTTTTTAATGTTGCTCATTTTAGTTAATACATAATTATTTAATACAGAATTATTAATATCCTTTTTTTCAAAAAAGGAAGTATTTAAAGTCATCTATCTAAATAGCACCATGAGAAGTATTATGTATGTGAATTATGAATGTAAATATGTTTATGAATACTAATTGTCAATTTATATAAATATTTTAAATACCAATATTATGTAATAAATAGTTTAAAATTCTAGTAGCATGAATATTTAAAGTTTTTTTTCTTGAGTCTAAAGGACTGGAAGTTTTTATTCAAATTCAGTTTGTTGGAAGAATATCTTAAAGTTTATAAAGTTAAATAGCATGCTTTCTTTTAACAGTTAACTTAGATTTATACAGAAATTTGGAAAGAATATGATATAAACCTTTCAACTAGCACTCTCTTAAGCACCGGAAAAATCATTACCTTTCCTAGTTCTTTCAATTTCTGTCATAAGAAGCATAGAGAACAGAACTATATATTTTGGTAATTAATTTCCTTAAGATAATGTTAGAAACATCATGTTCTTTAAAATATAAATGAATTTCAAGGTGAGCATGCTGGAGGATAATATTAATGGCATATGATTTATTGTGACAAGAGATCTGATCTGAAATACCCTTATTAGGAGTACTTAAAAAAATCCATTTGCAAATTCCTGAAAATATGAAAGTGTGCTATGGCTGAGCCTGTCGCAATGTTGAAATCTGAACTATCTGCCATTGTAAGTACGAAATTGCCTGGGTACAATATGTCTTCCTCACAGAAATTCATCAGAAAATGTTCATATCCTGAATATATCACATTATGGTTTAGGGAATTGCCTAAATGCTTGAAATGATAACTGTAGACTTAATCTGCAAATGTATAGATTGAAACATACATGCCTAATTGACGTCGTAATATATGGAATTCTGTGGCTGATCATTATCTTAAAAAATATTTGGCCAATAATACATTCAACATCTACTCTATACCTGGTTCTTGAACTCGCAGTAGAAACCTGTGACTTTGTGTCATTTTAGAGAGCATTTTCTATGTTATTATCTCTAGCAAAGACTCCCTATAAGCTATTTATAAGCCAGATTCATTCATGACTCAAATTTGCAAATAAGTTTTAATAAAGTTAGTTTTACATCTTATAAAAAACATTGCAGTTTACAAACACATTGTTGTAAATGGCATCTAATCACACATTGAGCAGTGAGGAATGTCACAAATTAGTAGAGCTATTAGTAAGAAAAAATTAAATAGATATGTGAATAATAGGAGCCTTTATGAGTAAGAAGACTTAAAAATTATTCTGCAGAAAGAAATTCATTAGCCTCTGATGCTTGAGAGAGGGTCAAAATTTTGGCATTCTTACACATAGGTTGTCAAATATGATTAGCACATAAATATATTGATATACCTCTCTATACATTCCATTTTCCCCTGCCCTCGCACCCTGCTGCCACATTCTCTCCTTTTTCTGTTGCTATGGCTCTCTTTTTCTGTCTCTTTCCCTCTCTCCTCAATAAGCTTAGGACAGTCATGCCTTATAAACTGTAAACATTCATTTTCTTGGTATATTTCTTAAAGCCTTTAATGAACTTTTTTATGTTAAACTCTCTAAGAGGCACACTCCAAAAGGTATCATCCAAACACCCTTCTGTTTTTTGCTTGAAACCTATTTTAATATATGAATATAAACTTCTTCTTTATGAATATAACAAATAATATA
This sequence comes from Pongo pygmaeus, assembly GCF_028885625.2. Taxonomy (NCBI): domain Eukaryota; kingdom Metazoa; phylum Chordata; class Mammalia; order Primates; family Hominidae; genus Pongo; species Pongo pygmaeus. Next base: position 72,306,290 of record NC_072379.2, on the reverse strand, counting down.
TATGAATATAAATATGAATGCTTCATAGAATGACATGTGGGAAAGCATAGACTACTCTATCTTATAATATGTTTTGTATACATTAATAGCTATATTCATTTCCAGGATATTCGAGGTGTATAATCAACTGCTGAAATCTATACAGTACATACACTTTCACTGTTATGTCAATTTATTTTTACATGTGTTTCATGAACTGAAACTAAATCTTGTAAAATAAAAATGTGTATTCTAGGTACAAAGACAACTTATAGGTGCAAAATTTTAATTAGATTACTTTGATTTAATTTTGAAATGCACCTGGAGCAAAATTCAAACAGTACAATAAAGAAAAATACAGTTGTCACCACAACCACTTTGTTCCCCTCTCCAGAAGCAACCAGAGTGATAAAATTTGTGTGAATTATTCTGAAAATATATGTACACATATATGTCCATATATGCATTTATTTCATTTTCTTTACAATAAAAAGTATAGTTTTCTGAACTATGAGAAAAAAGCAAATCATAAGGTCATGATTTATTTGTGGGGTAAAAAACAAATCAAGGCAATACCCAACATAGGTATTGGATTATGTTTTTAGTTACTAAAAACATTTTTTTTTTTTGAGATGGAATCTTGCTCTGTTGCCCAGGCTGGAGTGCAATGGTACAATCTCGGCTCACTGCAACCTCCGCCTCCTGGGTTCAAACGATTCTCCTGCCTCAGCCTTTTGGGTAGCTTGGGTTACAGGCACCCACGACTGCGCCCTCATTTTTGTATTTTTGGTAGAAACAGGGTTTCCTCATGTTGGTCAGGCTGGTCTCAAACTCCCGACCTCATGATCTGCCTGCCTTGGCCTCCCAAAGTGCTGGGATTACAGGCGTGAGCCACCGTGCCCGGCCTACTAAAAAGATCTCAATATGTAAATTTAATGAAAAATTAGATACAAACTCATGAAACATTGCTGTGATGATTTATGCATAAAGTAGTGCACTCAATTTTAATATTTAGAAAACTATAAAACAATTTTGAAATAGTTTTTAACAGCATTTTATTTATTGTGAACCTACATGGGAGAAGATTACATCAATGTACTCATGAGTGACAAAACTGAAATAAATGTAAGAATGTCCAGGGGCAGGTATCTAATAAATGGTCTATAACATTTATGGCAAGATGTCAGCCAAATGCAGAGACAATAAAGCCCTTGGCTTTGAATATTAATGGATAAAGTCACTTAAATATCTATACAGAAATGCTAGTTATGGTTTTGTAGCTTTGTGACCTGAATAGAGTGGAAATGAGTATAATTGAAGCAAAAGATAATTCACTTATTCTGCCCCACTTTTCTAGGGGAGCGAGGTGGAGAGAGCCATATTTCCTTCTAGAAATGGGGAAGATACGGAACCAAGGCTTTCCTATTTCCCTGAGTAACTGTGAAGGTCAATGTCTACATTTTTGAAGAAAAAATGTTTGCCTATTGCTCTTATGAGGAAAGAAATTTTGTTCGTCAAGGCTTTTCTCCTTGAAGAAATGTCTCTAAAAATAATTTTTATTGGCATTGATATTACTATAATTTCTTTTGCATTTAATTTAGGCCAATTTGAAGCTGATAGTCCAAGGATATATAATCCCTATGTAATATACACTTAGCATTATCAAATCAGAACCCTGTGTTTTTCCTTGGGATTAAGGTTGATTGCTGTTCATATAAGTCATGTAAACTTCCAGTGTGTCTTAAAACTATTAATTTCATATTTTACTTGAAATCTTTCTTTATAGTACATGAGAATGAAATAGAGATGACCCATTGCATTCCTCATTATAGTTTCATCACAACCTAAGAAAAATTTAATTCATTTATCCTACCGTCTTAATATTTACACACACACATACACACACGCACACAAAGCCTCATTAAGCCAGTATATTATAAAATACTCTATACCATATAGTGATCTTTTTATGGCAAAATTCAGCAACTATATCTATAATTTCATCTCTTTTGTCGCCTTACCTACTGTTGAATTTCTCTGGGTGTTTTTCTCTCATGATGTGGAATCTGTGTGCAATGGAGGCATCCTAAGAGGAGAAAATAGAAAACAAAAACAGGATGGTTTATGATCCTATTATCTTATGAAAATGTAGACTAAATAAAAAAATAACATTTTAAAATGAACTTTTCTTTACAATATTATTGCCAAGAAGATTATGTGAAATTAGGCAAAAATGTGTGATCCATATAAATTCTATGCAGAAGTGATTTGTGTAATAATTTCACAATTGATTATTTGTTACATTTACATCTAAGACTTTATTGCTATTTAATTTCTATATCTCCTTTAATGACTGGCTTTGGCCTCATGTTCAACGTATGTTGAAGATAGCACATATGAGCGTAAATGTCAAATAGTAATGGAAAATATTGTTAAACAAGAGTTAGAAAGATGGCCTAATTGGAGAAATGATCAGTACAGAAGCTCCTAATTATTTGAGATTAATTATGGGTAAAAGGATAGTGTGAGGGTGCATGTCTAGTAAAGATAAGTGCAATACTTGACTTCAGAATTTGCTCAGGTTGTCTTGATGTGTAATTAATAACAGTTTGGACCACAAGCAACTTTCTGGCATATCTCATTGAATAGAAAAAAAAAGAGAAATATTTATTTTTGGGGAATTGGTGACAAATACAACTTGTTTCTGAGACCCCAAGTGCATCAGTTCTGACCCTAATGGATGTTTCTTACTTTTGGCAAATACAGAATTTTTCCATGAGATAGAAATCATACTCAATGTGTGAGACTGGTGAAATACTGCTATCCAAGCTTTTCAAGCACGGACTGCTCCAACTGACTCTGAACAATTATCTCTGTTATTCCAAGTGTGGAGATATTTTCCCATTCTTCATCCACACATGATTAATCACTCAAATGGGAAACTAATATATTTACCAGTCATCTCAACAGAAAAGGGCTATTGTTGACATTCACTGTTAATTTTGTTTCAAAGTGGAGATAAAAGAAAAAGAAAACCAAACTCAAGGAAATAAAGAAGTTGTGTATTTGAGAGAATCTTGAAAACACTAATCAAGGATTAAAAGTCTAATGAATGAAATGAATGGCTAATGTGCTTACTCATGCATAACAAAGCATGAAGCACAAAAAGAGAGGGACCAATGCCCACTGCAGATGGCAGAGAGTTGCAGGATACAGCTAACTATAATTTTTTTCTGTATAAACATTTGATACCCTAAAATTTGTCAAGTAATTGAATTAATCCATGAATGAAAATCACCCAGACATATAGATAGAGGTGTATAGAAACAATGCTTATAATAAAGGTTACAAAAATCCCCCTCTACGGTTTAATATTTAAGACGTTATTTTGTTATATATACATGGCCAACTTCCTGGTTTGCTAGGAAGTACAAATATCAAGATGGTTCACTTTTATTCATCCAACGATAACTCTCTAATCTAGCCACAGAGTTCCTTTTTATAAACTTAATTCTATTAAGTCATAAACATATTATACTTTATAATATGAAGTTGTCTTACTGTGGTATGAGATTACAGGAAAAACATCTGAATTGGGATATTTATGGTATATGTAGCATGATCAATTAATTAATTTTGAAATGCACTTACTTTTACTTTATCCCTAATCTGGTACAAAATCAATTTGGAATACCTTCCAATTAAAGGCATACATTCAGCAGACTAGTTAAACAAAAGCAAAGGAATATGAATCAAACACTAAGAATGAATGATCAATATTGCTTCCCATAGGGAGAGTATCATTGAATTTACTTCTGCTTGAATTGTTTCTGCTAAGTTGGGGAGACTGAGACTTTTAAAAATAGATTGTGTAGTACAATTTTTTTTACAAGTGTATATTTTTGTAATAACAAATTTCTTCCTTTACAAAGCAACATAAACAGAATAGAGAAAGGGAGAGAGGCCAGAAGAGAGGAGGGAGAAGAGAGGGGAGAGACAGCAAAAGACCATTTAAGTAGACTCCTAGAAACTCCTAGAAACACAGGACTACATAGCCAAAGATAAAACTAATATTAGCTTATTTATCTTCAAGACACTTGGGCAATGGATCATTTAGTTAAGAGGGGAAAAAATAAAACTTAGTGTCAAACACTAACAGCTCTTTTCCTTGTGTTGAATAGGTTCCACCATAAAAAGAGAGCTGGCATTGCCAACTACAGATTGATAAGGAACAATGACAGCAGGTGTTCATTTGGATGAGAATTCAGATCCAATTCACATGGGATCCTGTCCCTTTGGCATAACCCCAAAGGGCTTGATAGAGTACTGCCAAAATCTGCAACATTATCCAGCAGCCATTTTTCAAGAGACACTAAAGGTTCTCTAAAGACAGGCCAAATAAGAAAAAGCTAAAATGCCGCTGTTAACTATGGTCACTATGATGTACAATACAGCTTTTGAACTTATCCCTTCTATCTAAATAAAATTTTGTATTTTTTGACCAAAAAAAAAATAAATTTTACCATTTCTGTCTGAATGCATTACAGTTTTTAGACAACAGAAATAAATCAGCATTACTCTGCTTCCTAGAAGGCAGAAACTCTGAATTCAGACTTTCTACTTCCAAGCCTTGTGACTTCAAACAAATTATTTATTCATTGAGAATCACAGCTTCCTTATCTTTAAAAGAGGATACTGACATCCCTTCAAAGTACCTTGGTGGAGATTTAATATCATTCTCTATAGCAATTGGAACAGCATTCTGTATAGCTCATATTTTCATGCATCTTATATACAAACAAGTATTTTCTTAAAGTTAAATGAGAATGCTAAATATGGTTAAATGCCATATTTTTGAAATATATTCTTAAAGACTCAAATTGCTTTTTATTATTTCCTTAACCTATATAGCTTTATTGTTAATTAATTAATCTAAGAAATGAAAATAAATCAATTTTATTAAACCAAAACAAATTTAAACCTCATTGTGTTATTCAAACAGTAAAAAAGTAATTAGCAAATTTTCTTGCTATATTTACATATATAAGTATATGCAAATATATGTATATCAAATAATCAGCTTATTAGCCATATCTGTCTCCAATACTTGGTCACTAGTATTTTTCTGAAACGTATTTTTCCTTTTTCTGTATAGGCTTATTTACGTTTTAAGTAAAATTGCCCTGAATCTCCAAATTTGCATTTTACGATATTAATTTGAAAAGCTGATTATTTTCTATGGATCATAACATTTTCAATTGAGAGAATATTCTATATGTAATGAGATCCCAGAGCCTATAGCAAATTCTGTTGAGGAGAATATTGTCCTTATAAAATGTAAATATATGTACCCAAATATTGTCATTAATATTATCTTTTATTCTGTTTAAAGAATCTTTCTCTCACAAATAGTTTCTAAAATTTGTCAAGTAAATTGTTCGTTTTTGATGATTTCACCATTGCACCACATTAAATATCTTTTCAATTTTATTCCATTTTAGAATAGAACATAAATTTAGCCAATTAGAAATGAGTGTCATCAAGAGTTATTCCAAAATCTAACTTTAGAATTAAAAATAATCTTGCATACTATATGGGTTTTTATTGTTGAAATAATTTAGTTCTTCCTTGTTTTTGGAGGAATAAATTCCAATCTCTGTGTGCAAACTTTTCTTTTTCTCAAAAATTGTAATTTACTAAAAAGTTTCAAAAGCTGGTTTTCGGTGCTGTATTTGTTGAATATTTTGTTAAAGATTTCCAGTAATATTTTTGAAGTGTTATTGCAAACAAGAAAATTGCCAATTTTAAGTGTACACTTCAATAAGTTTTGTCAAAGGTATACAATAACAACAATTTTTCCTATGCTTTTGTTCATTCACATTTCTTCTTACGTGGACTACATATTGAAGTCTGTGTCCATTTATCTCTGTATATTAAATTGACTGGGTTCAAGACTCAACTCTAAATTTTACTGAATATTTTACCTTGAAAAGTTTGCTTAGATTTTCATTATTGTCATTTTCCTATATTAAAATAAGAATAATTTTAATAATACCTGCCTTGCTTTGAAGATCTGGTGTTCTAATACCTGGAAGATAACTAGAACTGTGCCTGGTATATAGAAAGCAAGAAAATAAATGTTAGCTATTACTATTATTGAAATATATTCATGATTTTGAGATTCATAATACCTTCTCCTTTGGTTTATTGAGATGGTTAATTAAATAAATTGTATAATCTTCAAGATGAAGTATATGAGGAAATTTTTGCTTTGGTATTCAGAATTTTGTGGGTTATGCATTCGTATATGATAAATTATCTAACAAACTCAAAAGGGTGAGGAATATCACACTATACTTAAACTTCATATAAATATTTCTGCACTAGTACATATGAATATTGACTCAAGGAAAGATAAATTAATAATGTGAGATAGGGCTAACTGTAATTACAGTTATACTAGAAACACTACACTTTGTAATACCACAAAGAGCAGCTTAGTTCAGGTTATAGTTCTCACTAAGAAACTATAAAAATATGGGTTTTCAAAGCTTTGTTAGATTGAGCTTTTAGATAAGAGATTGTGGTTCTGTATTTCCCATCTGGAATAAAACAATGTTTGCTCTCCTGACAGTCTTTACCTGAACGTACTATGCTCTCCTGACAATCATTACCTGAATATACTATGTATACAAGGCACTATTTTTACCTGTTAATATTTTTAAAGAAAATTACAATAATAGCCATAAGTGGGATTATTTCCCAGGCAGATTGTATCAGATATTGATATCTGTAGTGCTGGGTTGATAAATAGAGCCAGAAGGTTTTCTTCTTTATGCTGCAGAATAGTTAATAATGCATGCGAATTATTTATTCTTTAATCACCTGTGAAATGTTGGTCTGGCATTTTTTTTGGAGAAATTAACATTTTGGTTTTCTTAGTTTCTCTTATATATTAGTTTTTCTATCTCTTCATAAATTATGTTTTTTATTACATCACCTGTAGTGGGCTCAATGGTGCACCTCAAAAAGATATCAGATCCTAATAGCTGGAACCTGGTAACTTTTTTTTACAGAAGTGACCAAGTTGATGATTGATATCGATTGGAACCAGTGACTCCTCTCTACATTGCACTTTCTTTTTGCGGGAATAGGAATGTGTACAAATGTCATGCTATGCTTTTTTTGCCACTGTATTTTGAAAGCCCATAACTTGTTTTCTACTTGAACATGTCCACAAATGGAGAGATATTTTACCTGAAGATGGATCATACCAAGTGTCATCTATATCTGATTTAGGTTATTTACATGATGAGCTTTGCGACTTGGAGCTAAAGGTATTTAGATCAGATTTTCTACTTAAGTTGATGATGTAAAGGACTGAGCCATTTGGGGATACCAAGATGAGGTAAATGTATTTTGCACACAGACATGAATCTTTGGGGGCCAGAGGACAGTTAGCAGTGGGATGACTGTGATCCCTAAACATATCAGGTCCTAATCTCTAGAACCTTGAAATGTTACCTTTGATGGTAAAGGTTTTTGAAAATATGATTAATAATTTGGTGATGAGAAGATTACCCAGGTGGGGCCTAATTCCCTTCACAATTTCCTTATGAGAGAGAGATAGAGATTAGACAGGAGGAGACGATGTGACTATAAAGGCAGACATTGGAGTGGTGCAGCCACAACTTAAAGAATGCTGAAAGCCGCCAGAAGCCAAGAGCGGCAAGAAATGTTTTCTTCCCCATCGACTCTGGAGGGAGCATAAACCTAGGAGCACCTTGATTTTAGTCCAAGGATATTAAATTTGGATTTATCATCTCTTGAACTGTGAGACAATACATTTCTGTTTTTATAAGCCAACAGGTTTGTGGTAATTTTGTTACAGCAGGCATGGGAAACTTATACTTCATCTGTTCATGTAGGGTTTTTTTTTTTTTTGAGAAAAACATTATAATATTTTAATTCTTTCTTGAATCCATGGTTATTTTTATCCTCTTAATTTGAATTTGCATTATTTTTGTATTTAACGAGCAGTTTAGAATCTATAACTTAGCAAAAAGGCATATGAGCACATTAGAATAGGCATAGCAAAGTCTATACATATGCCAACTCCACAAAGTTGACATACAACAACCAAACAGTAAAACTCTAGAGGTAAAAATTGTTGTTTTGAAAAGAAAGATTTATTTTAATGCGACAATATAGTGTGGATGTTTTCCCCTCTGAATATCATGTTGAATTGTGGTACCCAGTGTTGGAGGTGGGGCCTTGTGGGAGGGAATTAGATTATGGGGTCAGATTTCTTATGAATGCTTCAGCACCATCTCCTTGGTGTTGCCGCAATGGGTGAGTTCTCATGAGATCTGGCTTCCTAAAGTGTGTGGCATCTCCCCCCACCTCTTGCTCCTGCTATTGCCATATGAGGTACCTGTTGCCCCTTTGCTTTCTGCCATGATTGTAAGTTTCCTCAGGCTTCAACAGAAGCTTATGCTGGTGCTATGCTTCCTGTACAGTCTGCAGAACCTTGAGCCAATTAAATCTCCTTTCTTAGAAATTACCCAGCCTCAGGTGTTTCTTTATAGCAAGGAAGAATGGCCTAACACACCCCAGATAGCACTGCTAAGTATCTATTTAACATTGTATGTGCGGTCTTTAGAAATATAACACATCAAGAATTAAACAATAAAAGTTACATGTATCATAAAGAAAAAGAAAGGCTATCATTATTTATACATGATACAATGTTATATACAGCAAATTCAAAGCAATAAACTGAAATCCACATAAATTGAGAGAAGAGTTTAGAGTTTCCCAGATATAGGAATAGTATATAACAATTAGTGAAATTGACAACATTAAAACAAAGTAACAGAAAATAACACCGTTTACAATGGCAAAAGTAATTATAAATATATAGGTAAAAAGTCTGCTAATCTGAGTCCTATGGGGAAAAATGATAATTACTGAAAGACACACACACACACATATACACACACACTATCAGTGGAGATGCACACTATCCTGAGTTACAAAGATTTAGGGAGTTGATGTTACAGTATCTGAGGAATGATACAAGCTCTTCTAAATGTGAGCATAGGTAGGAGCACCTGGACTTTTCTCTGTTAGAGTGCATTTTTTGTCTTTTAGAACTAATGCTCATGAGGGGTGTGTGTGTGTGTGTGTGATTCCACAGGAACTCAGATGCATTATGTTGCACATCTGCAACTTCGCCTGCTGTGAATACTTCAGATGGAACCCATTGTAGATTTCTGTTACTTAGTTTTGGATTACACTGCTGGAACAACCAGGGCATTTTTCTAGAATGAAATAACTTAGAGACTTGGAGAAATACATGATTGAGAGCAAGTTAATGGGATTTAGAATAAAGCAAATCCCTAGAGTAGGATATAGGATTTGCTGAATGGTACATGAAAATTCAAAAGCAGATTTTAAATAGGGACACCTGGCCGGGCGCCGTGGCTCACGCCTGTAATCCCAGCACTTTGGGAGACTGAGACAGGCAGATCACTTGAGACCAGCCTGGCCAACATGGTGAAACCCCATCTCTACTAAAAACACAGAAAAAAAAATAGCCGGGCATGGTGGCGGGCACCTGTAATCCCAGCTACTGGGAGGCTGAGGCAGGAGAATCACTTGAACCCAGGATGCGGAGGTTGCAGTGAGCCAAGACTGCGCCACTGCACTCTGGCCTGGGTAATAAGAATAAAACTCCATCTCAAAAAAAAAAAAAAAAATAGGGACACCTTTGTATGAAGGTAGCTGCACCCAAGAGCAGGTTCCAAGTGAATTATTTGATTTCTCGGGTATTTGATATTAGTTGATGGCAAAATTTATAATTAGAATTCAGTTTAAGTTATTAATCTCAAACATTACAATCCACTTTAGTCTTGTTTTTTTAAAAAATAATTATTCCATAAAGTTGGACACAGTCATATCACTCTTGTGATTATGCTGCAGAGGGCGGTGATACCTGGGTTATCTGTGAGATAAGGCCTGCCTTACTTCAGCATCTTCCCATTGTCCCTCCCATTCAGGAAGGGCCCCTTGGGAAAGTAGTAGCTATACACTGGGAGAAGGGGCAGCATCATTATTCCATCAAAAACAGATGGTGGCCTCTAATCTGAAGAAGCACACTATTGTAATTGGAGGAAAGTTTACTCTTTTTAAATGACTACCAAAAAGTCTGTGGGAAACCACATAGGATCATGCAGAATACTGGGGTAAGTAAAACACTCGTATGTCCAAAGGGACAATGTGAAGAGCTAGTTACCAAACCCAGAGGGAAAGAGTTATATAGAGAAAACGGCTTTGGGAGGAAAAGACATCCAGTCCCAGGTGACTTTTTCACAGAGGTATCCAGGAACATAAGAACCAGAACCCTGCTTTATTTCCTCTCATCTACTGTGGGGATCTCAACTGGCCAACTCCACCAGAAGAAAGAGGGCAAGGGAACTTGACTGTCTTCCATACAGGACATTTCTCAGGGAGACAGCAGAATGAACAAGGGCAGAGAGAATATCTAGAGAGGAAAACAGAAGCACCCAGAACACAGGGACCACAGTCCTTGAGATTCAATGCTTATAGTAGAATGGAGAGCTATGTGTGCACAGAAGTCTAAAAAGCACCAGTACCAAATCTATGGTAAAGTATTGACAATTATTAATTAAGGTGACCACTGGAGTATCAATATAAATTGTTTTATATTTTCCACTATACATTATGCATTAAACATTTACATTTAAACTTCAATAATTTAGATTAAAAGTATTTCATTAGATCTATAGATTTAATTTAATTGAGGTAAAAGATTAATCTTTTGTTTTATTAAAATTGATACATAGCATTACCTTTAACCTTTTCATAATGGCAAGAGTCATATTGTTAAGTAACACACACCATGTACTGTGGTGGGCAGAGTGTGTAGGGCTATTCACTTTCCATGAAATGACTCTAGACTGCCGAGTAGTAGTTGTGCCTTCTAATTGTTTCAGGATTTTTAACTTATTCCTCTTCCATCATATTAGACTGTTTAACATTCACATCCTGCTGCAAACAACATGCCTGTCCCTAGCAGTTTCCTCCTGTTTGCTTGATTTTAATTTTCATGTATTGAAAAGAAATGAAACCTTAGAATTTTAAATTTAGAACTGACCTTAAACAATGCTCATAGGTTAGACTAGTAAAGTGGTTTTAAAAAAGTCAAGATGAATCTAGAATAGGACCAATAAGCATAAAAGGAGCTGGATTAAAACTCTATGGGCTTCTACCATAAGTGAATGTTAGTAATTTTCTATGTGAACTTTAAGTTCATCATTGTAACTATTTCTAAATATTTAATTATGCCTCCTGCCTAGATTTCCATTTTACTCCAAAAAGTCAAAGTTCTTAAGAAAATTCCTTTTTTTTTGAGACAGAATCTCTCCCTGTCACCAAGGCTGGAGTTGGAGTGTAGTGGTGTGATTATAGCTCACTGCAGCCTTGAACTCCTGGGCTCAAGTGATCGTCTTGCCTTGACCCCTCGAGTAAGCTGGGATTATAGGCATGAGCCATCATGACTGACTAACGTTTTTTTTTTTTTTCTTTAGAGATGAGAGATGAGGTCAAGCTATGTCGTCCAGGCTACTCTCAAACTCCTGCCCTCTAGTGATTCTCCTACTTCAGCCTCCAAAAGTGTTGGAATTAACAGGTGTGAGCCAATGTACCTGGCAAAAATTACCTTTGACAAATCAATTATTATTGGAAATAAAATATATTTCTCGCCTGCTGTAAATAAAAACTTATGAAAATTGTAATGGAATATGACAGGATTGAAAGCAAATGTACAAGTGATTACTATGAGTCTCAATTCCAAAACAGAAACCCATGACTACAGCTAGGGAATCAGATGAGGAGATTTTAATTAAGTTTTAATAATCTTACTGAGAATTTCTCTAGGTTACAAATATTTCATACAGAAGAGTTCATGAAATTGGGCAGACTAATTCAAAATATGAAAAAAAGTTGACCTCAGAGAATCTAGAGACAACTTCCAAGAAGAGAACATGAATTATAAATCCCACTCTTGCTCTTTCCTGCATACAATATGTAGCATTAGCAATGCCAGAAAACGTCTGTAATGGTCTTTTCACATAATTAACTGTAAGCTTCAGAAACAAACTTGTAGAAAGAATAAACCTACTATACACTTACTATAACCACAAATATATCATTTCTGTGATTAAAATGCTCCCTTAAATACAAAGTTTCTTCTACCAAGTAAATTCCAGACTCATTTTTAATGGATTAAAGAGATGGAATTTCTCTCAAGGCATTTATTTTAAATCTCTAGATTTAGGCCAGGCGCAGTGGCTCACGCCTGTTATCCCAGCACTTTGGGAGGCTGAGGCGGGCAGATCACCTGAGGTCAGGCGTTTGAGACCAACATGGCGAAGCCCCATTTCTACTCAAAAAAAAAAAGTATATATATAAAATTAGCTCCGTGTGGTGGCACGCATCTGTAGCCCCAGCTACTCAGGAGGCTGAGGCAGGAGAATCGCTTGAACTCAGGAGGAGGAGATTGCAGTGAGCCGAGATTGCGCCACTGCACTCCATCCAAATGGGGTGACAGAGCAAGACTCCGTCGCCAAAAATACAAAAACCACCACCACCACCACCAACAAAAAATCCCTCTAGATTTAGGTCTAGAAATCTAAAATGAAGAAAATTGTACAGAGCAAACAATCAGCAACTGAATTAAAAGTGTAATCTAACATGTCACTGAAGAAACAAATCATCTGTGTCTTAACATAGAATTAATCTACTTCCCTAAGTGTTACCTGACAAGAAAATACTTTTTATTATTATTATTATTATACTTTAGGTTTTATGGTACATGTGCACAATGTGCAGGTAAGTTACATATGTATACATGTGTCATGATGGTGCGCTGGACCCACTAACTGGTCATCTGGCATTAGGTATATCTCCCAATGCTATCCCTCCCCCCTCGCCCCACCCCACAACAGTCCCTGAAGTGTGATGTTCCCCTTCCTGTGTCCATATGTTCTCATTGTTCAATTCCCACCTATGAGTGAGAATATGCGGTGTTTGGTTTTTTGTTCTTGCGATAGTTTACTGAGAATGATGATTTCCAATTTCATCCATGTCCCTACAAAGGACATGAACTCATCATTTTTTATGGCTGCATAGTATTCCATGGTGTATATGTGCCACATTTTCTTAATCCAGTCTATCATTGTTGGACATTTGGGTTGGTTCCAAGTCTTTGCTATTGTGAATAATGCCACAATAAACATACGTGTGCATGTGTATTTATAGCAGCATGATTTATAGTCCTTTGGGTATATACCCAGTAATGGGATGGCTGGGTCGAATGGAATTTCTAGTTCTAGATCCCTGAGGAATCGCCACACTGACTTCCACAAGGGTTGAACTAGTTTACCTCTTCAAGGAGAACTACAAACCACTGCTCAAGGAAATAAAAGAGGATACAAACAAATGGAAGAACATTCCATGCTCATGGGTAGGAAGAATCAATATCGTGAAAATGGCCATCCTTCCTAAGGTAATTTACAGATTCAATGACAAGAAAATACTTAACAAAAATCTTTACTAAGATGATCATAGGCCTAGAATATTTCACAAACTCTGCCTGTATCTATTGAATAATGTAAAGTTCCAATGTGTTTTGGTCTCCCTCTACTAGAATCCTTATTTCATAGTTTCCATTCCTCTTTCCCAATTAGAAAACAATGACAGGTATATAAACTTACATAGCTAAAATACTTACTATAATCACTTGATTGAGATTTTGAATTGAGAAATCAAGTCAATATAATGTATTTAAAACTGTTCATTTCACAGTAAATTAGATATTTAACTCTGTTTTAGTTTCTGGAAACCCTAAGTGTTTTTGCTGATATATATTATTTTCAACAATCAAGATATCTTTTTCAGTTAATGCACAACGGTTGTATCCATCAATTACATTTATATGTCTCAGGTTGATTGGTCATTGCAGTATTCATTCAATCTGATAAAAGCTGCAAATGTGTTCAGTGATTTGATGTAATTTCCGTAAATCTGCAAAGAAAGACTTATCATCTTTGAATACCCAAGGGTTTGAAATGTGACAGGGTAATACTTAATTTTGCAAAATAAATCCAAGTCAAAACCTCCTGTGCATTTGCAATCATTAAACTGAAGTGGGGAATGACCAAAGTGGTATGAGTGGTCACCAGTAACTTGAGATGAGATGGGAGAGTAAGAGGTAGGGATACAGGCAGCAGTGGAGCCTGAGGTGGACACAAAGGAGGAGGGGAAATGAGATAGAAAAAAAATCATGTTTACTATCTACAAGTAGGAATGAGAATAGATCTAAAAGGTGAGGGAGGAAATAAGCCTCCAATTGAGGCTAAGGGGTCCCTTGAGAATTATATTGGGACAGAGAGAAGGGAGCTGGATAGTGTGGTGGAACCAGAACTAGAAATAATATAACTTTCATGGCAAAAGTCTGAAAGTAAGGCTCTCTATAACATTCATTAACTCAAGAATGCCAGCAGTATCGATGCTGCACCAAGAACAGAGTGCAAAGTGCAATTATATAGTTTTTAATCCCATTTAATTTCCTTAGTGAGTCTATGAGGTAAATATTGTTTTAGAGAAAAAACTGAAACTTAATTGGTTTACATAACTCAGCAAAAATCAAGTTAAGGTAGTCAAAACTTAAACCAGAATATATGTACCTATATGTAAATAGCACATAGTTACATAGTTTACTATCTCAAAAGGCTTTAGCTTATGAATTCCAAAGAGAATCAAGCTTTATTATAAGAATAATTTCCAAAATATAATTATATTCTTTATACCTGAAAGACAATTATCTTAATAATTTGGTTAATTTCAATTAGATATCTCAAAGTGGCAGCATAGTTTATTTATTTGCATCTCATTTCATCTAGGCGGCCATGTGCCCAGCTAATAGACAAATAAATTCTGATTTTCCTGGGTACCTTTGTAACTAGAAATGGTTATCTAGATAGAGGTCCATTCCACTCTTCATCACTACCACCTCAGTCATAGGAATGTGGACTTAATTCCTGAAAGGTGAAAAGGGGGACAAAAAGGAGTCCAGTCCTTTAAAACAACTTGAAGCTGTTCTACTGGCTTTGAATTAACTTCTTCCAGTTGTCCTGGGAAAAGAAGCCCATGACTTAGAACTTTGCTATTGTTCCATAAAGCCAATCACGATCCTAACTGAAACAAAGGTAATCATTTATTCAGCGCTTCATTCCTGTGAGAACATAAAATTAGGGAGTCAGTGAATTCTGTAATGGCGATTTCTACAAAATATTTCACTCAATTATTTTTCTTTAGAGACAAAATTACAAAACTTTGTATTTATATAGAGCTGTGTGATTTCCAAAGGATTTTCTGGTAAATTATACATTTTGACCTGATTAATTGTGGTAATTTTTTTTTTAATGCAGAAACAGGAGAGGTGCTAATTGTTTGCCTTTTAGAAAGAATAGATCTGCTTTCTAGAGATTATGCAGCTCCCTAGAAGTGAGAATGAGTTTAGTCTTTAAACTCTCAATCCATGACTCACGGTGCTACTTCCATATTGATATGGTTTGGCTGTGTCCCCACCCAAATCTCATCCTGAATTTTAGTTCCCATAATTCCTATGTGTTATGAGAGGGAGCAGATGTGAGATAATTTAATCATGGGGGCGTTTTCCCCCATATTGTTCTCATGTAGTGAATAAATCTCATGAGATCTGATGGTTTTTTAAGGGGAAACTCCTTTCACTTGGCTCTCATATTCTCTCTGTTGTCTGCTGCCATGTAAGATGTGCCTTTTACCTTCTGCCATGATTGTGAGATCTTCCCAGGCACATGGAACTGTGAATCCATTAAATCTCTTTTTCTTTATAAATTACCCAGTCTCAGGTATGTCTTTATTTGCAGCATGGAAATGGACAAATATCCATCTTGTCAAGCAATATGGATTACTGGATAATTCACTTGATGTTAATATTCATGAAGAACCACTTCTGCTTTTCTCTAAGGTATTTCATGATTCATTGTTGCTAATGCCATTAGCATCCAATATTTCCTAAAAGAACACATATTATTCAGAAATTTAGAGGCTGCTTGTGTCCATAATTCTATTCTTAACCTAATGTTAGGTTTCATTTAATTAATGATTTAGTTCCTGAAGGATGTTAAAAAACAAAATAATGTTGATTGATTCTTTTTAAATGATAAATAACATTTGTCCTCATTCTTTGTTCTCAAGGATAATATTATTTTAAATGTCCTTTATTGTAATCATAGTAATTAAAGAGAATCAAATCAATAAATTAATAGCTTAAAACAATAATGAGAGACTCCTAATTTATCTAACTTAAGTTAGAAAAATTGAGTCCAACGTCCCTCAGCAAAAATATCTCATGCCTCAGTGCTACAAAGAACATTGTAAAAAGGGACTGCAGAACTCCCACAACACTAAACTAGTATTTGAAACAGAATATAGGCCTATTACATTATCCTCATAAATGATTAATATTTAATTCATAGAAGTTTACAGAGATAAAAGTGTTTTGTTTATAATGTAATATAAAATTAAAATCTATTGTGTATCTAGAAAAAAATTCTAGACATAAAACCTATAAGGGGAAATTACTTCTGTTAATCTTTGCTTTTATTATCCCCAAACAGGGTTATAACTAGTCTATTGAAGACTTTCCTATGGGCAGTAGAGAAAGGAACAATAATGTGAACATGTTTAATGTACTGCAGAAGGATCAAATCTTGTTGAGGGAGTGAGGAGGTAGCTATTGTCTAGGGCTGGAGTTGAAAGCCCTGAGGGAAAATTTAAAAATACCAATAAAAGAACATATATAAGATATTGCTTTGGTGGCAATTAAAATATTTGCTCATGTTTTTCCAACCTAAAAACAAAGGTCTAGCCTTCATGCAAGGAAAATTATCTACATTTTGGATTGTTTGAAGAAAAGTAAATACAATTGACACATTTGTTAGTGAGGTACAGCTTACAGGGATTCACAGAATTAATGGGTATTAGATGCAATACTTTAATCTCTGTTTTCTGCAAATCATGAACCCCCGCCATGATGGGTTTCTACAGTTCTAGACCTGATGTATTTCTAGGTCTGACCTTTATGCCACCATAAAGTAATTTAACAAACACCTCTAAAAATAAAAGACATGGTTCACCTCAAAAATAATAAGGGCCAAGAAATTTAAATCCTTTTGATAGTTTACATTCAATAGCAATAACAACTCAATACAATTACACATTTAAAGTACATGACAAAAAAGGGTTAAACTTTAATGGATTGAAAGAAATATTTTAATTATACTGTTTGTAGGTTGTAATAAATAGTAATAGCCATAGTCAAATTTTGCAAACATGGAACTATCCCTGTATGCTTACATAGACATAACCATTTTTCAATACATCTACTTTGAATGCTTAATCTATGCAAACTTTCAGAGGCATATTTGCCTAGTGTTAGTATTTCTGATAAAATAGTTTTATGTTAGTTTCCAGCAAAATGGTTCTCTAATTAGGCACGTATATGTGGTCAATTATGTTTATTTGAATAAACTATGGATTGAAAATGGAGTTTTATGTTCTACTCTGCTATTTGAAGACTAAAAGGAAAAGATAGTGATGCTTGATGAAACAATGGATGCTAATACCATATTTTCCCCTTATCTACAGGGTATACATTCTGAGACTCTCAGTAGATGCCTGAAACTGCAGATAGTAAAGACCCATGTATATAAGTATATATATGGTTTTCCCATACATATGTACATACCTATGATAAAGTTTAAGTTAGAAATTAGGTACAGTAAATAATAACAATAACTAATAATAAAATAGAACAATTATCACAATATACTGTAATAAAAGTTACGTCAATGTGGTGTTTATCTCTCCCAAAGTATTTTCTTGTACTGTAGTCACCCTACTTCTTGTGATGAAACAAGATGATATGAAGCTTACAGGATGAGATAAAGTGAAGTGAATAGGCACCGTGAATGTAGCATTAGGCTACGAGTGACCTAAGTGGCAGGTAGCATATTCAACGTGGATTCCCTGGACAAAGGGATGATTCAAGACCTGGGTGGGAGGTCCAGGGACGGTCCAAGATTTCATCATGCTACTAGAACAGTGTGCAATTTAAAACATATAAATTGTTTATTTCTGGAATATTTGATTAATATTTCAGACTATGGTTGACTGCAGTAACTGAAGCTGTGGAAAGCACAACCACAGATAAAGTGGACTACTGTAATATTAAGCATTCTACATTTCTGGACTTATCCAGCATGTAAACTTCTCACATATAAAAAAGTCATCATAAAATACCATGGCTATCATGGTATCATACACACACACACACACACACACACACACACATGGCTATGTATACATCATAGCAATTAAACTGAAATGTGATGTTAATCATATGCCATATCCAATATAAAATCTATAATTACATGTATGGCCAAAATGCTCCACATTATTTTGGCACCAATGTATTAGCTTCAATGTTTCAAGCTCTTTGAAGGTTTAAAATACATGAAAATGCTCTGCATATTAAATTATTTTAAAGGCCCCCTTGTTCAGAAAAGTACATAATCAAAATATATTCTCTTATGGAAGTATTCCTTAAAAGAGTATATTTTCTATGATATTAACTTAGTAATCAAGTATTAGTATTAGTTCATTTCTTATCTAGCATTTTATCTTTTATATTCATATAGTATTTTAATTTTAGAATTTTATAAAATGAGATTTTAGATGCCTAACAAAATGTATAAGCATCTTGAGACAATCTACATTTAGTGATTCAAACGGGACACTTTTTTCTGTATTGTGCTAATCTTAATTTGTGACCCTACCCACCAAAAGAAATAAAAATCAGTCTTTGCAAATATAAGAATACAAATTTAGCCTACCATTTTTCATCTCTTCAAATAAGCAGTATTTATGGGTTAACCACACTTATGGCTTAACATGGCATTCACTTATTAAGAATGATAACCACCTTAAATTAGTCTCACAAACAAAATATTATGGGACACCTTGTATTGCAATGTTTTGCCAGGCAAAACATCACTCATTCTCTGACATCAAATATGCAAAGTGAGTAGAAGGTTGAAAGCGCCTATGACTTTTTAAAGGTATTCAAAATTACACATTTGTAAAACACTGCTTTGCTTCCATGATTTATTTAAATCATTTTATGTATTTCAAATTGTATGTCTTTGTTTCACTCTAACATGAAATTTAAAAAAATACATACACTTCACCAGTATCTAGTCCTACTAATATATACAATCCACGTGGATCTGCATGTTATATGGCTTCATGATAAAACAGTAAACTATCTTCACAAGATTAGTAATACTATTTTTTAAATGTCTTCAAGAAAGACAAAGGTTTAATAGGCTAAATTTGATGGTACTGTTGATATCTAGCAGAATCAAATTATTTATTTTCTGTTGCTTAAATGAAAAGCACAAATATATTCCTATTGTATTTCAAGTTGACCCATGATTCTCTAGATGTAGTCCCCACTAATCAGTGGCACCATTGAATTCAGAGACAAATCCTTCCTGATACACACAATGGAAAATACTTTAATAAGTGAACACATAAGACTCTATAATACCATTGCACAAAGAGAATAATGGTCAACAAATGGCTCTTTTAAAATGCATTATTTGTCACTAAATACACTGCCATTATAACAAGAAACCTTTTGTGCTTTAAAAGGGTATGTTTCTCAGTAAAATATTTATGCTTTTAGAAATTACCAGACTATATAGCCCATGCACAACAATTTCACTGTTATTACACAAAATTGTAAATTATTTCTTTTAAATTATTAATGCAATTGAAAAAAGAATTTTTCAGGCTTATAGTCTTTTGAAAGGACAGCAAAATAGACGAAACAAAACCAAGATGACAATTTCAGCATTTAAAATCTACACATGATAATTCAAACAAATGTTATGACATTTAAGATAATGAAACCCTTCATTTATTCTACTATCTGGTATGAGTTTTATTTCACATATAAGGAGTCAGAACAGATGTCCAAATATTGTAATGCCAAAAGAAAGTTAGGGCATATCTTGATTAATACCCTCAGAGCAGCCTGTAGTGTCTCTTTAAAACTGGCATGGTTTACTTCAAAACAACTATTCAAAATCCATTCTAGGAAGCCTAGCTAGACAAAGATTCCCAAGACAAAAAGAAAACAATACAGCTTAGTATAACCCTTTTAGTAATGTGAGTTGCGTATTATTGACAGACCATTCATTGCAATCAGTAAATGATTAATTGCAAATTTGTTGCTAAATTGACCACACACAAAAAAGAGACAAGCTTCAGGCTACTGTTAAAGAGGGAAAACTTATGTTAAAAATTATTGGAGGCTTTTTGTAGTGAATTAATTCTAATCAATATACTTTTTGACTACACAGTGGAATAATGACTTCCTTAAATATCAGAGGTACCCATGATTGCAGACATTCAAATTAATAATTAACCTACTGACTTGCATTTTTAAAAAATTTACTGAAGTAGCTTTTTCTTTTGCCTTACCTTTAACAAATAAATAGTTCATGTTTCATCAAACATGTGCATAAGATTTGTTTTTGAATTTCAAATGTAGATTGCAGAAGTAATGCCCATATGGTCAAACTTATAATAATTGCCTCAAGCAATTTGTTCTTGGGTTTTTATGAAGATAAACCTCAGTGGCATATTAAAAACATAAAAGTATAAAAGGTGGTAAGATGGATGGGTATTTGTTTCTCAGTTACAAATGGCTATGCTTTACAAAAATGGTGCCTTTGGGGTTCTTTTATTCATATCGGAATGATCAAGCAAAAATGAGTGGTATAAGGGTACAATATAATATTTTGCAAAAAAGGAACATTTTCATCAAAATAACCTGCAAAGTCATTTTCAGAATATTTATTGAGCACCTATTGTATGCCAAACACTGTGCTAGGTTCTGAAAAGACAAAAATTAAATAAAACATAGAACTTCTGTTAGGAAAATAATATTTGTAAATCACTTCTTCCCTTAACTACTCTTTTTTCTTTGAAACTTATTGGGAATGCATCAGTGACAAAGAGGCAGAAGCATTATTCTAAAGTTTTTGAAAACAGAAGCAATAATTTTTGCTACAAAGATGAAAACAGAGGATAAATAAAGCTGCTTCAGATATTTATAATAATTTGATTACTAAAAAATTATGTCAGTGATTATGCAGTCCTATTTCTAGGTAAGGTATCCAAAGTCACTACAGCTAATAAGGATATATTTCTAAAAATTATGTGAGGGTGCTTCAAGATCTATATCACAGGAGGTGGGGGAGTGGTAAGAAAAGTGCACATCTTTAAAATGTGGTATAATATATACAATGGAATACTACTCAGCCATAAACAAATGAAATAATGTCTTTTGCAGCAACTTGGATGGAACTACAGGCCACTATTCTAAGTGAAGTAACTCAGAAATCAAAAACCAAATATGCATGTTCTTATTTGTAAGTGGGAGGTAAGCTATGGGTACACAAAGGCATAGAGAGTAGTATAATGGACATTGGAGACTCAGAAGCGGGGAGAAAGAGAGGGGGACAAGGAATGAAAAAATACCTATTGCATATGATGTGCCCTATTAGGGTGATGGGTGCACTAAAATCCTAGACTTCACCACTATACAATTCACCCACATAACCAAAAACTACTTGTACTTCTAAAGCGATTAAAATAAAAATTTTAAAATAAAACATAAGAAATGTTTTAAAAAAAGAAAAGTGAACATCTTTAGTTTCTACAGTAGCCCTCTATATTGAGACTGTATTATACTTTTGGGATGACTTTACAAAGAACTATGAAGTCCATCCCCCGATATCATAAAATGCCTTCCTTAGCTCTATGTTCCTAGGCTCTCCTAATAGTATTTAACAATCGTGTCACTATATTTCTCAGTGCACTTTCAGCCAGGCATAAATGACCATAAATAGCCTCTGCTGCATAATCCAGAGCACCAAATGGCCTGGAGCTAGCAGACAAGAATTCGAACTTTGCTGCATCACCCCGAATAACAATAATTCACTAAGTTATTGAATGTTGTATGTTATTATGCAGAGAGTGAACAAACTGACATTCAACAATGCTAGATAATTTGTGCAATACTGCAAAACCAATAGGTGGGTTCAGCTGGTATTTGAACACAGTTCAATTGCTTCCTTCTGTTCTAGGAGATGGCTTGTTATCTTATTTCCACAATACCCACTGAATAATGAAAAAAATTGCTTTATATAACCAAGTGACACTCGTGGAAGGACAGCTGATTTTCTAGCACTCAAAGCATACGTTTTGTTGTACATTTAACTTTATTGACACAAAGATGCATTTAATATATTCTTATTTATGGACTATGTTCCATTTTTGAGTTAGATTCTTAACTGTTATAATACATGGGGAATATCCATGCTTTATTGTATCTGAGAGTTTAAAGTATAGAAATATTTTTCACTTAAAAAGGTATGTAATTTATATCTATTTCTGCTTAATTTGTGAAAACAATCTTTTAAAGCAAACAATAATTGTCTTAGTGAAGCAAATTTGCCACCTTACACATTCTCCTTAATAGCATTTGTTGATTTGTTGAAGATGCTTACCTTGCTCAAATGTGTTTAAATCTCATTAAAATATATTCACAAACAAGTGCCCCATTTTTAAAATTGCTCTGCTAAGGATACATTAATACAGTCAAGTTAATTAACACAAAGTATTATACAATCATAATGATACAAATTTAAAAGGAAAATGGAATAGGTAACAATCCATCAAATTTTAAAAACTTGAATGGTCTGTAGAAAGTCAAGACCAGAGATTCAGAGAATAAAATAACCTGTCTAGATGTTATTGCTGAACAGGAGTAGAACTAAAGTGTTCTGAATTAAAACGCAGGCATCCTTTTTGATTTTATGATTAATCATCAGAATTAAAGTCAATTGAAGGTAATTTTGGGGAATTGCTAATTTAGTTGATTTCTTTGCCTTAAAGTTTACAGCATTCTGTCAATGCGTACTATAATTTATGCAGTAGTAGTAGTATACTTTTTGTTAGGAAGGAAAAGAGAATCCAACTAATTTCTATTTTGCAACGAGTAAATATTAATTCCAACAGAATAACAATGTCAAAATTACCAATTACCTTATACAGCAATATAGTTTATTTACTTGCAGTAAGTTTACCAATTGCTCACATAAGGGAAATAGATTATATTTGGTAAGGAAGGTCGAGAGAGGAATCACTTGGAGATGGGCTGGAAACTGGGTTTTGAGGATGAAGAAAAGACATTGTGTGTAAACATGAAGGATTTTGAAAGTATGAAGGTAAAGAGTTTTAATTTCATTTGCTTGGAAGTTTAGTCCTCTGAATTAAAAATTCTTGAACAGAGTAGAGAAAAGGTGTTTCTTAGAGATGGGCATCATTCTAAAAAGATAACTCTGTGGTTCTGTGTTTGAGTTATTATTATTATTTTATAAATGATAAATTTTGCACTGGTTGCTTGAGTAGTAAAATGTAGCAAATAGTCCCAAACTTCTATATGTTTAAAATTATTTTCTGTCCCTTTTACTGCTTTTTGCCCAGAAAGATAACTAAGTTTGTTCTGGGTTGGTATCTAGGAGTTAATATCATTTATTATTATCGCTTGAGGCTGAGACTTAGTAACTTTGGCAGGAAGCAAGTCTCCATTTGATTTGAAAAATATGGTTAATTTTGCAGTATGTTTTCTCATTCAGAATAAGTCTTTAAAAGAAAGATGGGTGAGTATTTGCTACCATGATCCACGAAAACATTATTGGCTATCACCCCCAAAAGATTAGTTTCGGTTTGATTTCTCTCCCTTCTGGCTTAAGTCTTCTTGAATACCAAAAGTTAAAATGAAGACATGGCAGATCAGTGATAGATTACCATAATCATAAAATCACAATGGAGCCTCACAGATCATCTTGTTTGAAAATTCTTTTTACAAGCAAGGAAACTGAGGCAACACCTTAAATGGAATGATTTACAAATAATGAGCTGGTGGCAGAGCTATGGCTCATGATTCCTAGTGTATAACCTTTATACTACATAAACTAACGTTAATGTCAAGTAGTGGAGAAATCAAATAGTCTTCTGAAACATAAATGACAGAAATTGCTCAAAGCATAGCCTAGTGTAGTAAGATAAAGGAAAGAATGATTAAATATTTTCCAAATGTGGAAACAAAAAACATAAGAACTGTCATAGTGAATCAGACCTGTGGCTCGTCCCAGCGTTTTCTTTTAGGCATTGGCTTTGAGAAGAGAATACATTTCTTTTCCCACAGGTCAACTTCAAATGTTAGAAATTCAAATAAGTTGAACCAGGACTACTAAAACCTAAACAGGTTATTTTCCCTTGTGGGGTTAATATTCACAAATTTGTTCTGGCCTTTTTCAATACTTCACATATTTTTATGTTCCCTAATTTTATATGCTCCATTACATTTGAAAACTTTTAAATATTTTTATTTGCTATAAATCCTTGGTAACTTTTAAAAATAAAACAATATCCTCCTTTTCTTGTAGTCTAAATTTTATTAACATCTTTGCCCTTTAACTGTATTGATCCAGACTATAAGTTTTCTTAAGCTTCACCTTTTTGATAAAAAAACAAAGAGTTTTCATATTATTTTTATTGATCAGCCTTTTAAATAAAATTATTTTACCTTTATCAGCATTTAAAAATAGGTCTTTTTTATTATGCATTTTTTTATTCGTTGAACCCGTATTCTATGTTTAGTACTGGAGTAAGGGTTTAAGATAAGCAAATGAACAAAACTAAAAAGTTTCTTTTTTTTTTTTTGCTATCATCTTTCCTAAAATAGTACAATTAAGAGTATAAGTTTTATTTCAAGTAGCATTTCCATATATTTGGTAAAAATCTTTTTACCTCCATGCTTTTAATTTCACTATTATTGTTAACCATTAAAAAAATAAAAAGTAAATAATACCTTTACTCCTACCTGTAAGCAATCTAGTGGTGTTTTAAGCATGGTGCCTGGTAGTTGGGTGTGAAATTGGTTTGGGTACTAGATGATGGATAGAAGCTCAGAGGACGTTATGGAGTCTACTGATGAAGATTTGAAGGACAGTGAGAAAAGTGTTATTGAGGGCTAGAAGAAACAGGACTCCTGTTGTATAGCGGTGAAATGTTTAGCAACATTCTTGCTTCTTTTTACGTGAAAAATATAAAAGATATCTATAAATATGACAATGGCTGCAAACATTTCTAGGCAAAATGTAGAAAAGTGTTCAGACATATTCTAGCTGCATATAATAATAAACGGGACAAGAATAAAGGAATTTAAAGTTTTAAGGCAAAATTTACATAAAATATTAATAAGCTTGATGAGTTTGAGGATAAAACTATTTCTCATCCTGAGACACTCCCAGAAAAAATATTCTCAAGATAAGAATTGGCTTCAGGGAAAAAATCAAATCCAGTATACCACCAATAACTTGGTGGGATTTAGGGTTATAGAAATCACAAGGTTGTGACTGTATGATTTTTGTTAAAACCTTAAAAATATTTAAGGGCCTGCCCAGGAGGGCTTCTAGAACTCTTAAGAGAATGCTTTATAGACGGGTTCAATTAATAGGGATCTTCTTAAGGACAGTGTCCCAAAGTAGCATCTCAAGTTAGAGAAATATCATCAGGAGGAAGTATATGGTTATGGCTTTTGTCTGATTGAGCAGAATTTTAATTTAATACATAAGAGACATACAAAGTTTTTAAAGAAATGCTTATAGTTTGGCTAAAAGTGATAGATACAGTACAAAATGAAAAGAGGTTGTTGAACCTCCAACCTACTGTGAGAAGGCAGCAGGTGGAGAAACTTGCTTAATGAAAAACACAAATATGTGTCTCTGGAACAGAGGTAATGACTGAAACAGAAGAATCAAGAGCTCAGAGAATCATCTCCAGGAAGCTGAACTGAGTTATAAACAAGAAACTGGCAATACGTGTTCTGCTGGATTTCATAATTGCTATGAACAAATGACTGCTATGTATTTTGTGTTTCCTTACTTTTCGAGTGGGAGTGTCTATTGCCGTTATCCTATGTCATTTTATGTTGGATGTATATATGGGGTGCAGATAATTTGTTTCTTTATTTAATAGGTTTTTATTTCAAGGAGCTGTACCTGAGGAAGTGCACTCAGGAACTCCATCTATACCCTGACCCGATTTAAATAATGGGGTCTGGACTTTGAACAAATGCCATAATAGGATGAGGTTTTTGAGGGTCTTGGAAGATGGTGAGTATATTTTGCATGTGGGATTGCAATATATTTTTGGGTTAAGAGGGTGGACATTAGTTCACACATGTCATACCCCAGTGAAAGAGGAAGTCTATTTATCTTCATGTCTTGGATGTGGGCTTGACTAATAGAATGTGATGAAAGTGACATTCTAGGCATAGCAGCTTTCACCTGTTTCTCTTGGAAAGCTTGTTTTGGAAAAAACCAGCTTTCACATAAGAAGTCCAACTAATCTGTTACCTTCATGTTTTGAGATGAGAAAGAAGCCTTCTCCTGGAGAGAGAGAAGTCAAGTAGAACCAAGCTACTAGGCATGTGAGTTAAGAAAATATTTTAGAATTTTATCCCCAACCCCAGCTGTCAGAGCTAATGCCCATGAATCAAAGAAAAAAACATCCAGCTATGCATTCCAAATTCTCCCCCTACAAAATTGTGAGTAAAATAAAATGGCTGTTTAAAGCCATTACACTTTGAAGTCACATGTCACACAATATACAACTCTTAAGTAAACCAAACACAACTACACTACCATTTCAGGATTCATTTATGACTCTGAAGTACTTTTGGCAATAGTTAGTTTTCTGGTGGGAAAATATTATGTTTACAAGTTGGAACCTTAAACGTAGTTGATAGAAATATAGAGATCACAAATTTTGACATTAGATTGGAAACTTAATTTGAGGCCTGATTTAGATTATACATAAAGTATCTATATGCATAATCCTTAAAAATATGATGTAATCTATATACCACTATTCTCTTCACAGAGCACCCCAACTGCAAAACACTCCGGCTGTATGCACTGATCATTCAAATCCCATCACAATTTCTATCTCCTTTTTGAAAAAAACATACCTAGGATTCTGGCTTTCAATATTCCTTTCCCATTCACCTATTCCTCTCACCTTCAACACTTTCCAATCTTCCCCTAAAGGATCAGTTTACTTACAGAAAACTGGAATCAACAAAAGAACCACTAGACAGCTTAACATTTGAGAGGACTAGCTCTTTCTTTGACTTTCTGCCTTCACTCCAGTAACTGTTTTTCTCCCTTGTGATTTATGCCTCTCCAGAATCTAATTTCTGTAAAATATCTGCATGCTTGTGCTTCTACCATTTTTTGTTGCTCAATTGCTCAAAAAATATGTTTCTTACCTATTTCAACACATGTGTAAGATCTACTGCTGAATCTACCTGATATTAATTGTTCTTACAGAGACAATAAAGCTTTAAGTTTGTAAGTTTTTAGAGACAATTTGGTAAGATGTGATTCTTAAAACTCTTTTGAAAAACTAACTCCACATTTGTGTGTCTATCATCTCCAAGGACTAGTCAATCCCTGCCTATCACATTTTCCCAAAGAGGAGACGGTCATTTGAACAGACTGCTTTCTCTCTTCTATAACACTGCATGAATTACTTCTATTACCTTATTTTTTACCTATTTTAAATTTACATCATGATCTATATTTTGACTCATTTTTACTTAATATAAAATGTTAATCATTTAATTATATTGGGAGTACCCTTGAGGCAAGAATAGATTCCTACCTTTTTATGGAAGTGGTTTTAAAAAATTATATAAATAAAAAGGCGGTTTTCAACAAATAGTATAAATAAGATTAACTCCGAGATTTATTCTATGGGTCTGAGATGAGGCTAAGAATCTGCATTTCACTTGCGTTAGCATTCCAGCTGTTTCTGGTGCAGATGGCCAAAGACTATACAACAAAATGCTGCTTTAGACAATGGGGATGTGATTTAAGACAATTTCCTATAGTAATGTAAGGCAGTGAGTGACTAAAGGGCAGAGTCCAGTTAGAAAACCTTTGCAAAAGTCCAAAGAAGATATCAGGAGAGGCCTGATCTACACAGAAGCATTAGGAATAGAAAGGAGGGGACAGATGGAAGCTAAACTAGCTATTAACAAGTTCCTGAAACTGTTTTCTATTAAAGCTGCCTTAGAAAATGAAAATGTACTGTTGTAAGCACTAAAACAAACACAACCAAAAAGATGTTTTCTTAACTGGGAAATTATGATGTGCAGTTATGTTTGGTATCTAAATGCAAATTTTGCATGTAGGCTGCATTTATGGAAGAACTGAAAACAACCACAATACACTATATCATAGTAGAGACAAAACAAACTAGCTGTACTTGGCATAGTAATGATAAGCCCTTTAAATTAAATCTTTATGCAGATTCTATTTTATACTCCAAACTTTTCATGGAGCCTTGTGTAATTCTGATGTGTAAACCAACAAACAGAGAGGCTCTGTGTATGGAGTAGCTGGTTTGGATACCAGCTGGCTTGGCTGTGCGCCTTTCTAATGGTAATGAAGTCACACAGCTGCTAGGACAATCAGCTGGAGTTCAGATTGTCACTAGCTAAATGGATATCCATTGACTAGCTTCTTATCCGGACTCATTAAAGTTTAGTATTGTCAAATAGTGGCTGGAGGTTTACAACTAAGAGGCATGTAGAAATGAACTTGTTGACTATTTTTTCCCTATAGCTTTTGCTTTGTGATTCACAGAATGTCATTCATCTGCTTGAGATGCGTGATTACTAATGCACTGTAAAATTTTAAGCACTCTTCTGCTTATAATTTTCAAAGTGAATGAATGTTCTGAAGCAAGTAGTCACAGGCATCGATAAGAAGTTGTCAGCATATGAAAACACAAAGAACAATCAGAAAGTACTATTTTTCTTTAAAATAAATAAAAAGAAGGTATGATTCCCACAAAAAGTTTATAACTTGAGGTTGATTTTTATTTTAAATGCTCTTATAGGTATTTTACTGGATAATTTCTAAGAGTTGACTGCATCTACACTAGTCAACATGCCACTAAATACTAGATGATTTCTTTTAACCAAGCAAATTGAATAGATAAGAATAGTCAGTGGTAATTTTGTTAATTCGATAGTCGTCTCTTGAACATGCTAACACTTTTCCAAATCCTCAAAGGAACAAGAGCCAGAAATCAACACCTGTTGGGTCAGAAGTGAAGAATAAGCCTTCATGCTGATAAAGCTCTACAGTGCTATCTCTTAATCCCTGGCCACACTGAAGGAATAGAGCTCAGATATAATGTTCCATTCCTTGTCCTCATATCCTATGCAGTTTGTGTTCTTAAGAACATGTTTTGTCTTGTTTCAAGAATAGACTAAACTTGGCCAGATGCAGTGGCTTACACCTGTAATCCTACCACTTTGGTAGGCCAAGGCTGGCAGATCAATTGAGGTCAGAAGTTTGAGACCAGCCTGGCCAACACAGTGAAACCCCGTCTCTACTAAAAATACAAAAATCAGCTGGGTGTGGTGGCACACATGCTAATCCCAGCTACTCAGGAGGCTGAGGCCTGAGAATTGGTTGAGCCCAGGAGGCAGAGGTTGCAGTGAGCAGAGATTGTGCCACTGCAGTCCAGTCTGGGAGACAGGGTGAGACTCCATCTCAAAAAAAAAGAAAAAATAAATTCGAACTTACTTCCCCACTCATTGTCATTACAGACTAACTTCTACCTTTCACAACTTTGCTACCTTGTGAAGGTTTTGAAAACACTGGGTCCATGCTACCCATCTTTTGCTTCCAAAGACCAATGTAAAATTGCCTCCTGTCTGTGTGTGTGTGTAATTATCTGCCTTAGACTATGATAACACCTTTAGGCTCTTTGTGAACTAGAAAGAAAAAGTTAGCTGCCCTTCCTCAAGAAGATATGGAAGTAGAAAATGCTAGAGCAGTACAAAATTGAATGATGCTCAAATGCCAGTAATTTGCTTCTTTACCATGTCCTCATGTGTAAATTCTCTTTCCCTTTCCTTGATCTACAGGACACTTGCTTACTTTCCAGGTCTCTTTCCTGCGGATTCCAAAGGCAGAGCAACATTCTTCCATTGTCAGTAGTGTAATTAAAAATGTTCTCATTTTTATTCATACCCAGATTTTTTTTTTTTATAATTCTGCCTAATATCTTCAAGTGTAAGTAATACAAAGCAGGCCTATGGCATTCATTGTTAAATGCATACTCTCTAGCTCACAATGTGAACCACAGAAAATATTCCAGTTGTGAATTCCAGCTGTTTCTAGTGCAAATGGCCAAAGACTATACAACAAAACACTTCTCTAGACATGATGACTAACCACACTTCCTGGTAACTCAGAATAAAGATTTTGGCAAAATTTTCTGATTAGAGTATAAAATTTCATGCCTCCCACAAATCAATAGATGTAAATTCACCCACATAAAGGATGTTGTCTTGACTCAACAGAGCAAGCTTAGTGCAAGTCCAGACCTTCATATGATGTAAAACTTTTTGTAAGGCAAAATGGAAAATTCCTACAGTTAAAAACTTTTGCTTAATCATGTTTTAAACTTATTAAAGAGAAAAAAATAAACTAGCTATAAAACATTTATAAAAAAAGGTAGACAATATGCAGATAAAGTTTCTGTACATTGGCAGAGAGCTATACCAGGATTTAGAAGGCCTAGCTAACTCTGGGAACTCAAGCAAGTCATTTAATCTCTCTTGATCTGATAAGCAAAATAAGAGTTTTGATTTCATGAATTCATTCATTCATTCACAAAACAAAGATGTACCACAGATTGAGCAAGTCACTGGAAAATTGGAGAGCCATGCACTAGCCTCTGAGGGCAGCATACCTGGAATTCCTAGAGTCCCTGCCAGTCCAGGATACTATAAGTGGGTCAATAGAGATATCATTCCTTGAAATTTTCCACACAAAAAAGAACACTGACTGCTGATATTCTCTGCTATGGCTAAGGCTGCTGGTACTCCTTGATACCCTGTAATTTGCTGTCTTTTCCAGCAAGTTGACCATTGACTAGCTCTGGCCAGTGGATTGTAAATAGAAGTCATATATATCAATTCTGGCCCAGAGTAGTTATATATCAAGAGTTCCATTTTTTGCCCTCTTTTCTATTCCATCTGCAGGCTGGATGATGCCAAGGTGACATACAAATTTGTATTCACATTGTGAAGACAAATACGGCAGAGGCACTAGCTGCAAGTGCCTGATGTTTGGGTTATTTAAAAGAGAGCAGACTGACTGATAGACAAGATTGTAACACCATAACTTCTATTGTGTTAAGCCATAGAGATTTGAAGGCCTGCTTGTTGTTGCAGCATAACCTAGCCTAGTGTGCTTAACTCAAATAACTAGATATTATTATAAATCTCACTCAATGACATCTAAAATTAAGAGCAATGTATTTTTTTGATGCTTTTTATGGCAATTCAGAATCTAGTATTTTATTCACTGGCCATCATAAATTAAAATTAGTATTTAGATTCTGATATTTTCTATAGGGCATACTGCCAGTTTTAATGAAATACTTAACTCCCCTGAGCATACTGTCAGAAATGCTCCAAACATTTTTTAATGTGCCATGTAAAAGTCTCAATGGTCTCTTACTAATCAACATTATAATGGAAAATACACATACTAGTTAATAATTAAATATGTCAAACCATAAAGTATATGAAGATATTTTCATTTTGTATTACACTTTGCACAGAAAATTTCACAGTGTTCTCATTTTTTACTGCTGTTAGGAGGTATCTGTGATTTCCATTTCTTCTTTCACCCTTTCTTTTCAGGTATCCAGGGAGGGCTATATGTTGAACCAATGTGAAACCCCCTGAAGCAGGCTTTCCTCTTTAGTATGCTACATCTTGCAGCATTCTATGTACTATCTATCGAAATTCCATTATGTTGGCACAGGTCTGACCAACTTGCAAGTAGGCACAATGCCAAACATGCAGATGGCAGGAGGGGAAAGAGCCAAAAAAACATGTGAGTCAACTGTGGGTACTGATGGCAAAATTCCCAGAAATGCAGGTCCAAACACTTGTCCATCCTAAGCTTATAGTACATACTTACAGAGACACAAATTTGTCAACAATAATCTAGCACTGAGTTAGATCAATTATTTAAAATATTTTAAATCTACTTTTGGCTACTGTGGATAACAACAAGGCAATGACTCAACAAAGGTTGGTGTTTAGTCTTTTGTCTTTACCCAGATGACTTCTCAATAGAAAATCAGGTGGCACATTTAAACAATTATTTCTACCTATATTAGATATGAATAAGGGAGAAATGTGTGTCTTGTCTTTATTTATATAAACTATATAATTAAAACACAAGAAAAATATTAAGACACTATACACTGAGACGAAATGCTGTTAGCACAGTAGGGCTCAAATTGTGGCTCTATTAAATATTCTTCTTTGGCATCTTCTGCCTGCTTGATCAAAAAAATTTATTGTGTTTTATAAACTAGTAAACTTCATTATCAGGACTGGATCCGTGAATACATAAAATGAACAGCACCTGATTTGAAGGTCTTTAAAAGGCTCATTCATTTAAATAATCTATTTTCTGCTGTTTTGGCAGTTTGCCTGAAATGTCTTAAATTATTGCCACTTAGGTTAAGCTATTGTATCTCCTGAAGGTGTCGATTTTAGAAGGAAAACATTTTATTGAGAAAAGAATAACATTTGGTTTTGAATATACAGGTAGGATGAAGTTTAATCATTGCAGTAAATGCTCCTTAGCAACTACTGTAAAAGGCTCCCAGATCTCTGCATCTTACTTATGAGCTTTAATAAGGACAATTCCTATTAAATCAGTTTTAGGGAGAGCATCTGTTAGATAAGTTGATACTGAACTTCTAGAGGTAAGGTTGAAAATACTTTGAAAATTAATTTGGGGTATAGATGACCTATTTATTAAATAGGTTAAATATTTAATTAAACATATTAAATATGTTTCTCAATGAGTCATATAATTTAGTCATGTCTCTTGACCCCAAATCTAGTTTTTTTGTTACTATACTATCATTCTGACATTTTATAGGATTGAATTGGTTAATTTATATAAGCATTTTCAATTTAAGATATATTTAGGAACATCACATTCATTCTTCAAGTGAGTATTTTATGAACAATGTCATATGAATTTAGAATTTTAATCTAGCATGAAGAAAATAATTTGCCCTTTCAAATCTGAGTCTTTACATCCTGCCACATTTCCATAAATTACTTAAATTCTACAGCATTTAGTACACATGACATTTGGTCTCTCTTTTGATTGGACACCATACTGCCATTTATGTTTTGATTCCTGGTCAATTTATGTCTATTGCCTACAGGTATAGCTTGTATACCAAACACTGAAGGCATATAGGAATACCTCAGAGATATTGAGGGTTCAGTTCTAGAACACCACAATAAAGCTAATACTGTGGGAAAGAGAATTTCTTTGGTGCCAGTTGAGTTGGTCTCCCCTGTGTGAGACACCCGTGGGGAGCCATGGGTGGCCTCTGAAGAGAAAAGTCTCCCTATTGCCTTCATGTCTTTATGCCCGGAGAGCATAACCGCTCAGCGGCATTCCACAGGTTGCTCAGGGAGATAACACTCCCTTGAAGCATTGGAGTATAATCAAACATCCTGGCTCCTCCTGAAACCCACTCCCACCCATTTCAGTCCTGATAAGTTAAAGATCTTAAGTAGTTTAGATACATGCCTTTGCTCAAGGAAATTCACAGAAACCGCCACTGCTATACATCTTATTGAATGACTCACGAGTTCTCCTTCACATAGTAATCCTTTTCCTCATCGGTTCCTCCCCCTCTCATCCGCCCTAAGAACGAAGGGCTTATAAACCAATAAATCGGGCAGAGCCCAAGAGCTCTGGGCCGTAAGCAAGCTTCCGACACTCCGGTCCCCTGGACCCGCCTTTCAAAAGCTTATTCTGTCTCTTTCTAACTCCTTTGTCTCCGCCGGACTCGGGATACCTGCTGGGTGGTGTGGGGCTGGTTTCCCCAACAAATCCAGTAAGAAAGTGAGTCACACAAAATTTTCTATTTCCCACTGCAAATAAGTTATATAATCACTTGGCCATGCATGGTGGCTCGCCTGTAATCCCAGAACTTTGGGAGGCCAAGGCGGGTGGGTCATGAGGTCAGGAGATGGAGACCATCCTGGCTGACACGGTGAAACCCCGTCTCTACTAAAAAATAGAAAAAATCAGCCGGGCGTGGCGGTGGGCGCCTGTAGTCCCAGCTACTCGGGAGGCTGAGGCAGGAGAATGGCGTGAACATGGGAGGCGGAGCTTGCAGTGAGCCGTGATCACACCACTGCACTCCAGCCTGGGTAACAGAGCGAGACTCTTTCTCAAAAAAAAAAAAAAAAAAAAAAAAGTTACAATCACTTTATATTGTAGCCTATTAAATGTGCAATAGCATTATGTCTAAAAAGTAGACATACCTTAATTTAAAATACTTTATTGATGATAAGTGCTAACAATCATCTAAGTCTTTGGTTATTTATAATCTTTTTACTGGTAGGGGGTCTTGTCTCAGTGCTGAGGCTGTTGACCAACCAGGGTGGTGGTTGCTGAAGGTTGGGGTGGCTGTGGCAATTTCTTAAAGTAAGACAACAATCAAGTTTGCCACATCCATTGCCACCTCTTTTCAAAAATGATTTCTCTGCAGCATTTGATGCTGTTTGATAGCATTTTATCCACAGGAGATCTTTCAAAACTGGGATCAGTCTTCTCAAATCTTGCTGCTGCTTTACCAACTAAGTTTTCGTAATAGTCTACATCCTTTGTTGTCATTTCAACAATGTTCACAGTATCTTTACCAGGAGTGCGTTCCCTCTCAAGAAACCACTTTTTTTTTGGCTCATCCATAAGAACCAACTCCTCATTCATTCATTTTTTCATGACATTGCAGTTATTCAGTCACATCTTCAGGCTCCATTTCTTATTCTTGCTATTTCTACCACATATGCAGTTACTTCCTCCACTGAAGTCTTGAGCCCCTCAGAGTCATACATGAGGGTTGGCATCAACTTCTTACAAACTCCTGTTACTGTCACTATTTTGACCTCCTCCCAAGAATCATAAATGTCCTTAATAGCATCTAGAATGGCAAATCCTTTCCAGAAAGGTTTACTTTTCCCAGGTCCATCTGATAAATCACTGTCTATGACAGGTATGGCCTTACAAAATGTATTTCTTAAATAATAAGATGTGAAAGTAAAATTACTCTTGATCCATGGCTTGCAGAATGAATGTTTTGTTAACAGGCATAAAAACATTAATCTCCTTGTATACCTCCATCAGAGCTCTTGGGTAACTAGGTACATTGCAAATGAATCATAATAATTTGAAAGGAATCTTATTTTCTGAGCAGTAGGTCTCAACAGTAGGATGAAAATATTCAGTAAACAATGCTGTAAACAAACGTGCTTCTATTCTGGCTTTGTTATTCCATTTATATTGCACAGTTAGGGTAGATTTTGAGATGATTATTAGGGGTCCTAGGATCTTCAGAATGGTCAATGAGCACTGGCTTCATCTTAAAGTCACCAACTGCATTAGCTCCTAACAAGAGTCAGCCAGTCCTTTGAAGCTTTGAAGCCATGTACTAACCTCTTTTCTCTAGCCGTGAAAGTCCTAGATAGCATCTTCTTCAGTAAAAGTCTGTTTTGTCTACATTGAAAATCTGTTGTTTAGTGTACACCTTCATCAATCTAGTTAAATTGCTAAATCTTCTGGATAACTTGCTGCAGCTTCTCTGTCAGCACTTGCTTGCTGTGTCACCTTGTACTTTTAAGCTCTGGAGATGGCTTCTTTCCTTAAAACTCAAGAACCAACCTATGCTAGCTTCTAACTTTTCTTCTGCAGCTTCCTCACCTCTCTTAGCCTTCATAGAACTGAAGAGAGTTAGGGTCTTGCTCTGAATTAGGATTTGACTTAAGGAAATGTAGCTAGTTTGATCTTCTGTCCAGACCACTAAAACTTGCTCCATATCAGTAATAAGGCTGTTTCACTTTCACATTCATAGTTCATGGGACTAACCCTTTTAATTCCTTACAAGAACATTTCCTTTTCATTCACAACTTGAATAACTATTTGGCTCAAGTGGCTTAGCTTTCATTATCTCTTGGCTTTCAAAATGCCTTCCTCACTCAGCTTAATCATTTTTAGCTTTTGATAGAAAGTGACAGATATTCAACTCTTGCTTTCACTTGAATACTTAGAGGTTACTGTAGGGTTATTAATGGCCTAATTTCAATATTGTGTCTCAGGGAACAAGGAGGACCAAGAAGAAGGCGAAACAGAGGAATGGCTGCAGCTTCTCCTCAGCAGTCAGCAAAGAAGTCAGAATGCAGAATTGATGAAGTTCACTCTCTTTTATGGGTGCATGTGTGGTATTCCCAAACAATGACAACAGTAACATCAAAGATTACTTATCACAAATCACCAAAGCAGATATAATAATGAAAATATTTGAAATATTGCAAGAATTACCAAAAAGTGACAGAAACAGAAAGTGATCACATGCATTTAAAAAAATGGTGCTGATAGATTTGCTCAAAATAGGGTTGCCATAGACCTTCAATTTATAAAAAGCACAGTGTCTGTAAAGTGCAATAAAGCAAAGCACAATAAAATGAGGTACGCTTGTACTTCAGAACAACACCGGCATACTTATGTTTGCAAAACATGAAACACAATCATAGAAGCTGATGTTTGAGAAATCCATGTTATTTTCACCTTCTTTACAAGATGGAATTATTGGGCTTCATTTTATTACCAAGAAGGATTTTAATAAGTTATACATAATCAATGACTATCCAATGAGTAGAATTTTCTCTATCAGAACTGTGTTTTTCTTGTAATATATTAACATGTTAAGAGATAGCCTTACTCTTAAAGTTCAACTTGTACATTAGATAGATTAAAATGTCATTAGCTTGCTGGAATGCTCTTTCTAAAATCTCTTCCTGACAACCCAATCTTTTATTTTCTTTTTTAATTTTTCTTAAAGCTTTCCTATAGATATCTCAGGTTTTAGAATCTGACTTCCAGCCATTGAGAAAACAAAGAAACTAGTATGGTAGTGTATGGTACTGTATGGTTTTCTCAAATTATAATTAAGGTATACATATAAAAATTTACTGTTTTAACACCTTTTTTTCTCTACTAAATGTGATTAAAAGGCTCCCTGTCCCTTATATATTATAGAACTCAATTATAACACAGCCTATTATTATACAGATTTTGAAACACCAGAAATTATAAAATCTCCCTCTGCCAAAGTTTACACACCAAAACCTGAAAGAGCTTATTTGAACTAAACAAGGAGGTTTTGCTTTATGATCATTCATTTTACTCTCTTCTATATTCCTTCCTTCCTTCAATCATGTGGTCATTTATTCATTCACCAAGTAATTGTTGAAAATTTACTATGTGTCAAGAACTAGGGCAGATACAAAGAAGATATGGTATGCAGCCAAAAGAAAATTCCTCCTTGGTACAAGGTTCAGAATTGAAAAGATTATATAACTTCTGCAACGAATACATGAAAAGAGATGAGGTTTTCATTCAAGGTAGAAAATGACATCCATTATAAAAGTGCTATTAATAACAGCCTTTTAATATTTAATAGAGAAGAGTGATTAAGACAGAATCCATACTTTATTATTCTATCTTCTACATGTATTAAGTAGGTTTGACCACATTCAGGTGTATTACATATAATTAAGAATAAAGCTAAAAGTTCTCTTTTTTTAATCCATATGGGACACAGTCGATGGTTGTGCCTGTTTTAAGCTATCATATTTATGTAAACAGCTTAACTTGCCTTTTCTGAGTGTAAATTTGTTGTGTATTTTGCACTTTCTCATCAAATTAAAATGAATTAGTTATGTGAGCTCAATCACATAAGACCTTTGAGAGTTTATTCATTCAACTTTTAAGACAGTCAAACAGTCTCATTCTGGGAGCAATTAGCACTCAGATAATTATTACCTATATTTTCATACTATGCCAACACAACAATTTTATTAAAACAAAATTTTTTAATACATCTATTGCATTTTGGGCACTATAGTTGAAGTTCATTTTTAAACAAGAGAAGTGTCAAATTTTACATTAAAATATAAATAAAACACAATCTTTTATTACTAGATTGTGAATGTCTTTATATGTAGGAACTATATATTGTTCATCTTTGTATACTCCCTAGGACCTAGAATAATGTTTAGTTAAAGCAGAAAGTTAAAAAGTGTAAAATTAAATTAAAATAATGAGCATATGGATGGTTTTCTAAATATAAAAATGTTTTATCTAGTTATAACGTTCTACTAGTTACTAACTAGTTAAAATGTTCTACCTTTTATTTTATACCAAAATTTGCTGGTATTGCTTTTGGTCTACTGACATTTCTAGAATGTAATTACCACAAAAGCAATCTGATTCTTTTTTAACATGTTACTTTTTTTATCAATGTAAATTAAAATCTTAAAATCCATAAGATAAATGATAAATGTTAAACATCTATAAAATGCCAATGAAAACCCTACTAATTAACTTGAGAACTGATTTGATTTTGGGTACCACTTAAGTCACAAGGCTTTTATAGTTCTATCCAATGAAATTATTTTTATAATCTCTTTCTAAATTGTGATATAAATTTTTAAAAATATTTGATTTTCTTGTTGAACCATGATGATACATTTTCCCCCAAAATATATAAAAAATTGAATAGACTGCTGTCTTCAAAATTAAACATTTAGTTCAGAATTGACAATGAAAGCATATATATGAGGATCATTTTTCCATCTTGAAATAATCTTTTAAAAAATAGGATATTGACTTTCCTCAAAGCTACTTAAAAGTAGAACTCTAGAACTATCAGTTGCATTATTTGGACAATATGTAGATATTTTGAGCTTTTACTTGCACCCAACAGAATTTTATTGTAACTGCAAATAATTGTTTATTGACAGATTTGAATATATAATTTAATATGGATGGGTAACTTAATTATGAAACCAGCATGGAATTAAATATTTCTGTTATTAAGACAGATGTTCATCAGAATCACATATATTGAGATCTTATTTGTATCAAATAAAGATATTTTTATTTTTATCTTGTATCAAATATAGTAATAAAATGAATGCTCTCAATTAATTGTTTCAACAACCTTATGAGAAAGATACCATTAGTGTCCCATTTTAAAAAAAGGAGGCCAGGTACAGTGGCTTGCACCTGTAATCTCAACACATTGGGAGGCTGAGACAGGAGGATTGCTTGAGCCCAGGAGTTTAACATCAGCCTGAGCAACATGGGGAGACCACAACTCTAGGAAAAAAAAGAAATTGGCCAGTGGTAGTCTGCAGTCCTAGTTACTCAGGAGCCTGAGGTGGGAGGATCACTTGAACCCAGGAGGTCAAGGCTATAGTGAGCCTGCATGACAGAGTGAGAACCTGTCTCAAAACAAAAACAAAAACAAATAACAAATAAAAGAAAAGGAAACTGAGGGTTAGTGGCCTCAAGATCTCCACTCAGAGCTGGGACATTATCTGAATAATGCATATTTCTTAACTAATAATTCTTAGGTTTAGAGGGTTAGAAAGAGTTGATTAACAAATATCAAAATCAAATAAAAATAAAAAGTAGAAACACATTATGACATCAATATATTATTTCATTATTTTTCCTCAATTAGCAATTGTAGAAAAATTACACAATATCTCTGAGGAAATTGATTATGGCAGTTCTGTGATTATTTGCCAGGAAAACATGAAATCAGTGATAACCGTATTTGAGATCCCATAATAAGGAAAAAAGTTGTTTGCATTGAGATGGATTGTATCTTTGATGTCCTTGACAGGCAGACCAAACACTTTTTCACTGCTGTTACAAATAAGTCAGAAACTGAATCAAACAATCTAACATGTTTAATAATTAAAATATATTAAACTATGTTTTCATTTGCCTACTAAACTTGGACATCAACAGATTTCAAAAAGAGATTTAGGCACCTCATCCAAAAATGTATAAATCAGGGAAAAGAAAAAATCAATAAATTTCACATTTTAAATGTTCAGTACCAAAGTATTTATTCAGCACTGTTGTAATCTGACAAACTCAACCTTCTGTCTTTGTCATCTGGAAATAGAACCTTCATCACTAAATTATTTGAATAATCACCTTGACTATTTTTCTTAAAGCTACTTGGATTATACATAAATAATGTAGTTATTACAGAACTATAAGAGGACTTCTCATTCCAAATTGCTACTTTAGAAGAGTTAGATTTTATTTATTTTTTGAGAGAAAGGTCTTGCTCTGTTGCCTAGGCTGGAATGCAGTGGCAAGCTCATGACTCTCTGCAGCCTTGACCTCCTAAGCTCAAGCGATCCTCCTGCCTCAGCCTCTTCAGTAGCTGGGACTACAGGTATGTGCCACCACCACCACCTGGCTAATTTTTTTATTTTCGGGGGGATGGGGTTTCACCATGTTGCCCAGGCTGGTCTCATACTCCTGAGCTCAAGCAATCTGCCCACTTTGGCCTCCCAAAGTGCTAGGATTACAGGCATGAGCCACTGTGCTCAGCCATATTTTTAAAGAAAAACAATTTTTCATATCTCAAGTAAACTAAACAATGTATTACTCTAGTTATGAGTAATACGTTGTTGGTATTCTCAGCAAATGAAACAAAAAAAGTAAACTTTAAAGAAGTACGTATTTAAACAAAGTCATTGAATGAAGACAAAAAATATGTCTATAAAAATCAAATATCCACTCTCTCCCAGTGCCATTTGTAACAATACTGTTAATAGTTTCTTGCCTAGTTGAAGGGTTCAATGTACTTTCCAAAATCTGTAATTTGCATTCATAGTTTGGAATTAAGTTGAAGATCTGATCTGGAATAAGCCATTCACATAGTAAAGATAAGTGAAGAAAGCTGTGTGATTCAGAGGCACACCGAAGAAGAGCCCATCCTCTCTCAAGGGAAATCTGGTGCCCTGCTTCAGTTCAACACTGCTATGTAAGAAAGATGTGAGGGAAGTTATATTTCTAGGCATTTTATTCTTTTTGTGGCTATTATGAATGGGATTGCATTCTTGATTTGGCTTCAGCTTGAATGTTGTTGGTGTATGGGAATGCTACTAATTTTTATACATTGATTTTGTATCCTGAAACTTTGCCGAAGTAGTACATCAGATCAAGGAGCTTTTAAGCAGAGACTATGCAATGGAAATTACACAATACTGCTCAAAGAAATCAGACATAACACATCCATGCTCATGGACAGGAAGAGTCAATATTGTTCAGATGGCCATACTGCTCAAAGCAACTTACAGATTCAATACTATTCCTATCAAACTAACTATGAATTCTTCACGGAATTAGAAAAAAAAAATTTTAAATTCATACAGAACCAAAAAAGAACTTTAATAGTCAAGTTGATCCTAAGCAAAAAGAACAAAGCTGGAGGCGTCACATTACCCAACTTTAAACTATTCTACAAAGCCACAGTAACCCAATCAGCATGGTACTGTTACAAAAACAAACACATATAGTAATGGAATGAAAATAGAGATCTCAGAAATAAGGTCATGCACCTACAACCATCTGATCTTCAACAAAGCTGACAAAAACGAGCAATAGGGAAAGAATTCCCTATTCAATAAATGGTGCTGGAATAACTGACTAGACATATGCAGAAGATCGAAACTGGACCCTTTCCTTATACCACATACAAAAATCAACTCAAGATAGATTAAAGACTTAAATGTAAAACCTAAAGCTATAAAAACTATGGAAGAGAGCCTAGCGAATACCATTCTGGACATAGGATTTGGCAAAGATTTCACAACGAAGACACCAAAAGCAATTGCAAAAAAAAGAAAAAAACAAACCAAAAATTAACAAATGGGACCAAATCAAACTAAAGAGCTTCTGCACAGCAAAAGAAACTATCAATAGAGTAGACAACCTACAGATTGGAAAAAGCTTTTGTAAACTATGCATCTGAAAAAAGTCTAATTTCCAGAATCTACCAGAAATTTAAACAAATTTACAAGGAAAAAACAAAACACCTCATTAAAAAGTGGGCAAAAAACATGAATGGACACTGCAAAAGAAGACATACACACAGCCAACAAGCATATAAAAAACCCAACATCAATAATCATTAAAGAAATGAAAATCAAAATCACAATGAGATACCATCCCATACCAGTCAGAATGGCTATCATTAAAAAGTAAAAAAAAGTAACAGATGCTGGCGAGGTTGTGGAGAAAAGGGAACACTTATACACTGCAGGTGGGAATGTAAATGAGTTCAGCCATTGTGTAAAGCAGTTTCGCAATTTCTAAAAGAACTTAAAGCAGAATTATCACTTGACCCAGCAATCTCATTCTGGGGGTATACACCGAAAGGAATATTAATAATTCTTCCATAAAGACACATGCATGCATATGTTCATTACAGCACTATTCACAATAGCAAAGACATGGAATCAACCTAAATGCCTATCAATGGTAGTCTGGGTAAATAAAATGTGGTACATATACACTATGGAATACTATGCAGCCATAAAAAAGAATGAGAGTATGTCCTTTGCAGCAGCATGGATGGAACTAGAGGCCATTATCCTCAGCAAACTAACACACGACCAGAAAACAAAATAATGCTTGTTTTCACTTATAAGTGGGACTAAACATCAAGTACATATGAACACAGAGAAAAGAATAACAGACACCGGGATCTCCTTGAGGGTGAAGATTAAGAGGAGGGTAAGGATCGCAAAACTACCTATTGGGTACTGTGCTTATTACCCAGGTAACAAAATAATCTGTATATCAAACCCCCGTGACACACAACACATAATTTACCTATATAGCAAAACTGTCCATGTACCCCTGAACCTAAAAGTTAAAAAAAAGATGAGAGGAGTACTGCCACATCTTGTGATTCTTTAAGAGATACGTGAACTTTAAAACTTTGTGTGTAATATACAATACTTCTATTTAAAAATATTTGCCAATCTCACATTAAAAAATAAGTTTTTGGCTTGTGAGGACTCAGGAGATAAGAGCTGTTCCCAAGAAAAGAGAGAATTCTACTACTATAGGAATTTATAGGAATGTGGCTCTTAAATTTTAGCATATACCACCATCACCCAGGGCATTTGGCTTGTGGGGACTCGGGAGATAAGAATTGTTCCCAAGAACAGAGAGAATTCTATTACTATAGGAATTTATAGGAATGTGGCTCTTCAATTTTAGCACATACCACCATCACCCAGAACTTGTTAAAATACAGATTCTTTGGGTCCTTTCCTTGACATTTGGATTCAGTAGGTATGGGATAGGGTCAGAATTTGCATTTCCAAGTTCCCAGGTGATTGTGATGCTGCTGTTCCAGGGGCCATACTTTGAGAATCACCGACCCACTTTGGTCATAATTTGAGAAACTCTACACATGGAGTTTTTTCATTTAAATAAAAGGAATAAATTATGAGCCACTATTAACTTTTTAAACAATTTTATTGATGTTAATGTATGTATCATAAAATTCACTCATTGTAAATACACAATTCAATAATTTTTGGTAAATATTTTATAGAGTTGTGTAACTATACAAAAATTCCATTTTAGAGCTAAAATTCAGAGCTACAATTTTTTTTTTCCAAATCTGTTTGCAATCAATCTCTCCTCTGACCACCAGCCTCAGGCAACCTCTGATATAAATGTTTTTTCTGTATAAATGGGTCTGTTCTGCATTATTTTACATAAATGTAACATACATGCAATCTTTCCATCCAGCTTCCTTCACTTACTATGATGCTTGTGAGGTTCTACCATGTTATAGAACATAGCAATATTTTGTTTCTTCTAACTGCAAATTAAATTTTACAGATAAATCGCATTTTGTTTGTCCGTTCACCAGTTTATGGGCTTATGAATTTTCCCAGCTTTTGGCTATAAAGAATAATGTTGATATGAATATTACATACAACTATTTCCATGAGCATAAATTTTCATTTTTGGGAGGTATATTTCTAGGCGTAGAATTAACTTCTT
The DNA here is from genome assembly GCF_028885625.2 of Pongo pygmaeus. Lineage (NCBI taxonomy): Eukaryota > Metazoa > Chordata > Mammalia > Primates > Hominidae > Pongo > Pongo pygmaeus. Next base: position 72,261,939 of record NC_072379.2, on the reverse strand, counting down.
AAGAAACTTCCAAACTGCTAAAGTAATTGTTTCATTTTATCTACTGGAAACTAGTGGAGGTTCCAGGTATTGGACATACTCACCAACACTGGGTACTGTATGGTTTTTTGATTACAGCCTTCTCAGTGGGCATGTAGTGATATATCTTTGTAATTTTAATGTGCATTTCTTTAATTATTAATAATGTTGATCATATCTTCATTTTCTTATTAGCATTTATAAAAAATCTTTTGTGAAATGTCTGTTCAAGAAATTGGTCTACTTTTTAAATTGGATTGTTTGTCATTATCATTATTGGAGAGAGATATTTATATAATCTGGGTTCAAGTCCTTTATCAGATATATGATTTACAAATATTTTTCCACTCTGGCTTATCTTTCCGTTTTCTTAATGGTATCTTTTAAAGAACAAATAGTTTTAATTTTATCAGATTCCAATTTATCTTATTTTTTATTTATGGGTCTTTCAATATAATGTCTAAAGACACCCCGCCTAACCCAAAGTCACAAAAGATTTCCACATATTTTTTCTAGAAGTGTTATAGTTTTAGAACTTATTAGTATTATTGACTTTTATCTTTTTTCCTATTTTTTTTTTTTTAAGCAGGAGGCAGCCTAACTGGATTTTGTCAGTTTTGTTATCTTATAAAAAAACTAGTCTTTGGTTTCATTCATTTTCTCTCTATTTTTCAACTTTATATTTCACTGATTTGTGTTCTAATGTTTATTATTTTCTTCCTTCTGCTTTAGATTTAGTTTGCTTTTCTTTTTATGATTTTTAGGGTATAAATTTAGGTTACTAACGCCTTTTTTTCTCTTCTACTATAGGAATTTACATCTATAAATGTTCCTCTAAACCCTGCTTTAGCTACCTTGCATAAAGTTTTGTATGTTAGAGTTAAATTTTCATTCAGGTAAAAATATGTTTTATTTTTCTTTGTGGTTTTTTTTGATGCTTGAGAGATTCAAAGTATATTTATTTAATTTTTATTCTTTGTTGTTTTCCCAGATTTTTTTCTTTTGTGAATTTTTAATAAAATTTTGTCATAGTCAGAGAAACATGTAGTATGATGTCAATCTTTTTATATTCATTGAGACTTGTTTTGTAAAACAGTAAATGGTTCCTAATAGAAAATGTTCCACAAGTGCTTGAACAGAATGTGCATTCTGCATTCATTTGGTAGAGTGTTTAATATAAGTCGAGAAATTCCAGCAATGGAATATTTGTCTTTTTTTAATCTGGGAAGGTCTCTCTTCAGAGATCTTCATTATTAAATGACACTATTGATGACCACACTATTATGTTCATCCAATTTCATCATCATTAGACCATAATATTGCTGAACATACTTTTCCTATATGAGAGGATTTTTTTCTTTCAGCCCTTTGAATATGTTATTCCACTATCTTTTGGCCTTTGTTGTTTCTGATTAGATGTCAGGAATTTTTTTGTATTGTCCTTTACCTGTATGTAAAGAGTTATTTTTATCTTGCTGCCTTCAAACTTTGTGTGTTGTATGTAATACTTCTGTTTAAAAACGTTTGCCAAATGCACATTGAAACAATGTACTTGTACAAAAATAGAAATGTAGACCAATGGAACAGAATAGAGAGCCCAGAAGTAAGGCTGCACACCTTCAACCATTTGACCTTTAAAAAAATTGACAAAAACAAGCAATAAAGAAAGAACTCACTATTCAAAAAATGGTGCTGGAATAACTGGCTAGCCATTTTCACTGTCTCTTTGTCTTTCCACAGTTTGACAAAGCGTATCCTGGAGCAGTTCACTTGATATTTATCTTATTTGTGGTTGGTTGATTTTAGAGTGCTGTAGATTAATGTATTTCATCAAGTTTGAGAAACTTTCAAACATTATATTCTTTTTTCTGATACCACAGACCTGCTGTTGAGCCACTCTAGTGAATTTTTATATTTTTCCGTTATTGTACTTTTTATTTCCATAATTCCCAGTTGTTTAATTTAAAGTAATTGTTATATCTTTTTTGAAATTATCTCTTCAGTGAGTTATTATTTTCATGGATCCCTTTAATTCTTTGAACAACTTTTATTTTTAAAACACACTTATAATGACTGTTTTGATAACAATGTCTATGTCTTAACATCTGGGAAAATTCAGAAACTATTTATACTGACTGCTTTTCTTCCTCAGTATGAGTCACACATTCTTATTTCTTTGCATATCTCATAATTTTCTGTTGAATATTGAACTTTTTATGTAACATAACAACTCTTGATTTTTACTTTCTCTTCTTAAGATGTATATTTTTTTTTGGCTTGTTATTTATTTTGTAATTTTGCCTGGACTAAATCTGTGAAGTCTGCCTTTTCACTGTGTATGACCTCCTGCAGCGCAGACCTCTTCTACTTTTGTTTTTTCTTGTTCTTTATTTTTAAGCCTTGCATCCTAAGGGTGTGGTAGTGTGTTGCTGTTACACATAGCTTAGCATTCACCTAAAGGTTGGTCAGAGTTGCGCTTACCACCTTGGTTATTAAGTGTTTCATTTTTTGCTGATAGATATATATGTGGCCTAAATAGAACATTTACATTTTAGATTAATTTGAAGTTTTTCCAGGCTTTTACTTTACATAACGCTTTCTGACATCTTTGTTGCACATGCGTTGGCTTTAAAGGCCCAGGAGGTGTGAGTAGCTTGGGCCTGTTGTGTTCTCTGTTGCCCACACATATAAACTCCAGTCAACCTGAGATATATGGGGCATTTATCAAGCCATCTTTGACTGTCCAACCTCCCAAAAATGTCTGTCAAATCCTTGGCTAGTCCACTGATGCACTGAATGCACCATATAAATGTGCACACTCATACTAACAAAATTCTCAGCCTTCCTGTTCTCTTGCTACTGAGATGGCCACTTAAACTGGTGATACTCCAAATCAAATGAGCCCCTTCGGCAGTGGCAGCAAGCCCTGCCCTGTCCTGGTTGAACTACCATATTGACACAACTGGAAAGGGGGTGGATGGGAGCATGCCCAGGAAAAAATGCCATGGACTTACAACTGAAGTTCATGCATTTCATTCATAAACACTTAGTTGGTTTTATGCCTTTGGTTGAATTCTGGAGCAAAGAATTACTTGTTTTTGACAAGTTTGTCCAGCTTTACAGTGTTTGGGGAAAGAATTTGTCAACTTCTCGCTTTGTCATGCCTTCCATTGACTTTTGACTGCTTGATTTATACAAAATTATTTAAAAATAACAAAAGTTTAGATAGAGAAATATGTGGTATTCTTATACAGATAAAAGAACTGAGACAAGAAAGCACATGGAATTGGCATAGTTTTTCACTAAAAGTTAATGAACAAGTTGAATGTAAACCCAACTTTTTGATTAACAGTCCTGTATTATCTATGGCCTGATATTTTCTGAGGCCAGAGGATTCAAAATTATACTTCATAGTTCATAGCTGTTGGTTATAAAATAAAAGGTAAATATTAATAACAGGAAGCTGTGAACCAAGATTAAATGGATGTTAGATATATTTTTAAACTATGGTTTTAAGTAGATTTCCTTCCTAAATAATGACTTCTCTTTGAAAGCGTATTTAAAAGTGAAAACTTTTCTCGTCAGTCATAATTTATCTAAAAATCACTTTATTTTGACACCATCTCCTTTGAAGAAGGAATCACGGAAACCACCTCCGAAAGGAGACTACCATTTCCTCGTTCATGAAAGTTGTTTCAAAATGAAATGACTAAATTATTTCCAGTAGCTGGTATGAGCCATAGCCATGCATGCTCCCTCAGGTGCAGCCTTCTTAATTGGCTGAAAAATAGGTCAGTGCTCTATATTGAAGAACTGTTTCCTTCTTATAGTTCAGTCAACAGCCTACAATATATAGTCTTCCATACAGTAAGCTCAGGATCTCAGGATATTTGTGCTACAATTATACTCCAATCAAGGCCACACATAAAACATAAATGCTTTTATATTATAACATAATCTGAATAATATCAATAAAATAGTCATATATTATCTTGTTTGGAAATTGTTATATAATACAAATGTGTACAATACAATGAATTCTATTATAAATATAATATTATCTGCAAACAATAATGAGGTATATGGAATCAAATTGCTGCTGAGTATGTTTCATGGGGAACATTGTGTGTTGTAGTAGAAAGAGCTTAGGTTTTAGAGTCAGACATATCAGTGTTTGAATCCTAACTCTATTATTTAATGCTATGTAATTTAATGTTATTTATTCTCTCTTTGCTAAACAGTAATCATCTTATTGAGGGGTTACAGTGTTATGTTTCTGCAATGACTAAATGGTTATACTATATAGAGAACAGCAGTCTGACCTATGGACCAGCGCTAATACTGCTCATTGCTGTGCATTTCCCAGCTCTGGATCGAGATACACAGGCATATCAAATCAGCTGATAATTTTGTATCTTCTCCAACTGATGTTTTAGAAATGTTTGTTTAACATATATTTAATGAATACTGAGAAACTGATTGTCTAATGTTTATATTTTATATTTATTGTGTTATATTCAGAATATAAGACACATTTCATATTCTAAAAAATTCTTAGATGATACACCAAGAGTTTAAATTTGAAAAAAAAATCTACTGCTCCTGGAAAAGAGTATTCATAAGGAATTGGTTTCAGCTTCTTTCTCTGGGATTAGGTAACTGCTACCATTCCTTGCTTCAGATCAATAGAGTGGTAGAAGAATACCTTTTCCTAGATACTTGCCAGGCTACTGAACTATCCCTTGTCTCTTGGGCTGTCTTCAAACCCTGCTTACACCTTGAGAAATAGTCTGTTCATTAAACTATTCTTTAAATAATCCTAATTTAGGCCAGGCGCAGTGGTTCATACCTGTAATCCCAGGACTTTGGGAGGCCAAGGCAGGTGGAGCACCTGAGGCCAGGAGTTTGAAACCAGCCTGAACAATATGGCGAAACCCTGTCCCTACTAAACATAGAAAAGTTAGCTGGGCATGGTGGTACATGCCTGTAGTCCCAGCTATTTGGGAGGCTGAGGTGGTAGAATCTCTTGAACCTGGGAGGCAGAAGTTGCAGTGAGTGGAGATCACACCACTGCACTCCAGCATGGATGACAGAGTGAAGACTCTGTCTCAAAAAAAAAAAAGAAGATTATAATTTAAATGTTCCATCTCTTTCCTGATGAGACCATGAAAATACTAAAAAATTACTTTTAATTTTGTGAGATATGATGAAAGATGGTCATATATCATGTATAATGAATAAAAAGCCCCATCACTGAAATATATACACACTAAAATATTTGTAGGAAAAATGATCTAATTTCTGCAATATATATAAAAACGTGGGGTGGGAAGAATAAAATTGACACACTATTGATCATGATTGAAGCTGTGTGATGAGTACATGGTAGTCATCCTTTGTTTCTCTCCATTTTGTGGCATAATTGAAGGCTTCCATAATACAAAGTTGGGAATTTTTTTGAACTATTGGTACTTTCAACCCCTTTGATAAATTATTTTTAATTATGATCTCTGGTTTGGTAACCCTGCCATGAATACAAATGGAACAACCATTTCTAAGATAAGTAAGTCACTATTTTCTCCTTTATCCATTCTGTAGCCCTGATCTGAATAATGCTCTCCCCATTCCAGCTGAAAACTTCTTTGTGCATGATCCCAAACTTGATCTTCATTTGTTCCAGGGAAGCTGAAAGGTGCATGTGTGACCTTAGTTCCAGATTAAAAAGGAAATATTCTTAGTAGTTTGAGTTAGACTTTTCTGGAAACAAGAATGACTGTTCTGGAAATTATACTCTTTTGCTATATTTATACCATCTTGAAAAGAGTGTTATCAAGTTGTCTCCATTAAGCAGCAAGGAAAGAATCATTCTGCCCAACAAGGGATTCTCTCTTGTTAGACTAATGATTGGGTACATGTCCTTAGCAGGTCACTTAAGTAACTTGCTGTAATGACCTTTAAATTAGAGACATAACACTGTTGACAGTAGTCAAGATATGATGATCCAATTACTGACAATTAAATACTTGACAAGTAGTCAAGATATGATGCCAATCATATTGACAATAAAAAAAAACAGTAGACAAAGTAAAAGCTTTATTTGTGTAATAGAAAAATTTTGTTTTGGTCTTTTTTATTATTTATTTGGGTAACTAGAATTTCAAAATATTTTCCAGTACTTATTAATGCGTTGTCATCATTACATTGGACCCACAAAGTTAAATTGTGAAGTAAAGGAACAATATTTGAAGAAATATAGCATTGGAAATAGAAGATTTAAAATTTTTAAGTCAGTAAGGATTTAGTATGACATTTTACATATGCTGAAAAATATGTGCACATTCTTAAAAAGCTAAGCAAACTAATTTCTGTATTATATTTTATGTAACATTAGTTTTTCATATTCAATCACATGTAAATATTTTCCCAAAAGAGTATTTTCTTCACTTGTCTGTGGTTTAAATAATTTCAAGGAAAAAAATGAACATTCTGCTGGAATTCCATGTGATTCATTATATACTATCAAGGTCAATTCAATGTGTGCTCATCCATTTAAATCAGGTTTTTTAAAACCTCACTGCAATGGACAGTCTGAGCTGGATTCTTCGTTATTGTGGGGGGCTATACAGTATTGCACATTACAAGATGTTTGGCAACATCCCTGGTCTCTACTCATAAGATACCAGTAGCACTCCCACCCTCAAGTTGTGACAATAAAAAATGTCTCTGAACACTGCCAGAGATCACCCTGGGGGTGAAATCAACTCCACTGAGAATCTGTGTTTCAAAGCAATGAGTTCTGCATTACATCTGCCTAAATTTTAATTACTTTCCGAAAGATTACAGCTCAAATAATGGGAAGAGTCAAAAAATAAAAAGAAATAAAAGATTTTGAGAAAGGCATTGTGATAAGAGATAGCTTTTCCAATTAAAAACACTTTTAAGAGTAAATATTTTAAAAAACAATATGTGGTTAATGTAAAGATATGTAAGAGAGTGCCATAGTGAACTGATATTTAAAAACTCAAGTTGCTTGCAAAGTCGTAGACATGGTAGGATATCAAACGTACATTTTCATCAAACTGATTTTGATCTGTGCATCTAATGCAGTTCCTAATAAAGAATGAATTCTAAACCTCCATACGTACAAACCAAAATTACACACATGCCACACACAGACACACACATTGATGTGAGTGTCTGTGTGAACTTAGCAGTTCACCTATTTCGGCCACCATTTTTTTTTCCATCAAATCTTCATGTTAAATCTGGTTGTGTGAAGACCTAATTGGGTTTACACCTATATGCTTACAATTCCTACTAGTAATACGTTTAATTCATTTATTTAGCTTTCAGGAACCTCTATTTTATGCTAAATATCCTCAGCATTTATATTCAATGGTGGTGTAACGCTACTTTGAATTTACTGTCATATCTCAGCATTGATTTCTGGTTGCTTTCTTTCATTTCTGCAACTGCATAGTTAGTCCAGTTGGGTCACCAGGTCTTGCCTACTATTAAGTGTTATGCCTATAATTGAAAAGTCATTAAAGCAAGTTACTTAAATGATCTGCCAAGGACATGTATCCAATCATTAGTCCAATGAGAGATAATCTTTTATTGGACACAATTCATTGGTTAGCATTATCCACTGTATACAGAACAGAATTGGGAATTTATTTAGTAATTTGTTTAATAAACCTAGATAAATATTTGAAAACTTATATTGAGCTTTCCTCTGTTTTGTGGTCATTTTAGTAGCTCTATCAAAAGCTGTGGGTATTATTTTTCTCATTCACTGGTGAAAAAAGGAGAAAAATAGAATAAACATCCAAATTTCTGGCATATTAGAAATTCTGCAATTATTATACTGAAGCACACACCAAGAACATTAGAGTTAGAATGGATTTCAACTGAAAATATTCTCTAGATCCTTATGCATACTTGACCCTATATAAATCCTTTTGGAAGGTTCAAAAGAAGTATAGGATAAGATTATCCTGAAGAGCTATCATTTTTGTTGGGCTTAAGATCTATTTTCCCCTGTTAACATGAATACTTCCAAATTTTTTTTAATATTTATAAAATACAACACTGTAGAATGAAATTACATATTTTAGTAGGAAAATAGAATCATAGAAAAATGATTTCTAAAGCAGCAACTTTTATTTAACTCCCAGAGTAAAAAACTATCAATTCTTGCCATGCAACAACTCAATAAAAAAAAAAAAAAACATGCTAACTATGATCTTTTGTGGAGGTGCTGAGTACTGGCACTAAAAACTTCTTCTATATGGAAGTAAGGTGGAAATTTTTAGTGTGTGAACCCTATACCATGTAATTTTAAATGGTTTGTTAGTATCCAAAAAAGCATCTTTGGGTAAAGTGAAATAAATACCTTAGAGAAAAATAACTTGCTGAAAAGCACAAGTTGATGAATTTCATAAAATGTCAACAGTCAGTGTAAGCTCTGGATTTTCTCTTTTTATACATATTTTGTATTCATTTGCTAAGTCAAAAATCTTAAAAGCCAGTCACCACAACCTCCCTTTAACAGGCCTTTCCACTGCACTGACAGCTGCTCTCACCTTTATAAAATAGCCCATTCTCTTATGGAGTTTTTGCCCTGATGCAGACTGCAGCAACCTTTCTATGACTGAGTCATAAATCCCTAAACACAGGGATGAAATCACCCACGATGCCTTACATATGGTGGTGTGAATGTCTACAATAATTGCTCTGTAATTACATGGTAATTATTGACCATTTAAGTACATTTAAGAACAGGGTGAGTACTATGTAATCAAAGACTAATTATCTGATTATTTCTGTCTTTTAAACTGTAGGCTTATAAGATATAAAAATTGCAAGTAACATGGTGATTAGTCATTGAACTACATAGTAACTTGCAGCATAATTATGAAGTAATCTGTAGAAAATGTATTTGTATTGTCGTACTCCTGAACAGTAATTGCAGAGTAGTTACATGGTAATACACATTCTGTGAAGTGATAACAGAAACAAAACTATCAAGACATTATGCTAATAGAGCATGAATATGTTAATCAAAATATTACATGATTCATTAGAGAAATATATGAATGGGATATATCTTTTGAAAGACAGGTATCTGGTACTTTAAATTAGAATTTCTATGGTTTGTCTATAAAATACAGAAGTGCCACTGTACTTTTTAATAGTTCTTATAAAATTCCCTTGCATATTTCTTTAAAAAATTGCTGTGATATGGCAAGTAACTTGGGCAGGGACAGATAAAAGGAAGGTCAAAAAAGATGGAGTTCAGAATTTGGTCTATTGCACTGAGATTCAGTGGCTAAACCCAATCAAGAGGGTAGTTTAACTTCATTAGCAATTACTGGGACCCAAGTTGGATTCATTTACAAACCTTCAACGTTTTCTTTCTAAAATAATGAAGTAACATGAGAAGTATATGGATAAATATTTACAATGATTCTGAAACACACTAAAAATATTTACCTAAAATATTTAAAAAGCTTCTACTTTAAATTAGAAAAGGAAATAATAAAGAAGTTTCCCCTAAAAATTCATTTGATGTAGGCTGAATGTAGAAATTTCCTGAAGAAATACAGAAATGATGGAGTTTTGAAGATAGGCAAGAAGAGAAGTGTTTGGAGAAACTATGGCTTAATATGTGTTTGTTATAAAAGTTGAAAATCAACTATTTTGTTGGGCAGTGATGCTAAAAATGAGTAATCTTTAATCTTTAAAGTCTATTTAAATAAATAACTACTTTTTTCTTGGTAATATGATTAAAAACATTAATATGAGCCCTGAAATAAAGATCACATTGATTCCATCATGAAGTAATTATAATAATATTTTGTACATAATAAAGGTATGGAACTCTAAAATAAAAAATGGATTCTACATGAAAAATATATCACTCTACATGAAAAATGTATTGGAGCAATAGTTATAAATCCCTTACCTAAGGAATATGAATAATTTGACCACATCTAAAGAAATGATAATGCTCTCAAAACTAAACTTGGTTACTTTCAAATTCTGATTATTTGACATAGTTTTAATATCATAATTTTTTAGTGATTTTCTATTTTCTCCAACAGGCCCATGAAACAAAATACACTTTTGAGTATTGTTGCATGGTTTATTTTGGATTGTCAATTTTCATTGTTTGCCTGGTATGTTCCTTCTCTTTGGAATTCTACATTATAATAAAGTATGAAATCCTCTCAAATATTCTCTTGTCCAATTAGTTAGATGCAAATACTTAGTCAAGTGAAATGCTATAAGTAGTAACTTATAAAGTTGTTACTCTTTTGACCTGAGCAGCTACTCATAAAGTGAAATCAAAATGGACTGGAGTAGATTTATTTGATCAGGATCGATTAATTCATGTATCGTTACTGAAGTATTTCCTTTGATTGAGAGCTCATTGAAGGTCTCTGCTTTACATCAAAATGTCAATAATGCTTCTAAAATGGAAATGCCATTTTATTAAGGCTATGTTTTTTAAAGTAATAACTTAAAATTATTTACAATTGCTTTTCAAAAAATAAAATTTACAGTCCTAATTTGTTTTAAAAATTATATACACTGTTTTATGAAGCATACAAAAAGAGAAAATAATGAAAAACTATCATGTTCTGAGTTATGCCTTTGGTCATCCTGAGAAAAGGAGTTAGTAAGTAATTAACAAGGCTTGCCATTCTGTATATACAATAACTCATCTCAAATTGCCTTCTCCCTTGATCCCTTTTCAGAAAAACCCCTGTATGGAAGTATGATTGACCTATAAATAGTTTTACATGCCTCCCTTGATTTCTTCTTAACTTATATAACCTTCAATTTAAAATTTATAACTCCTTTATAAAGAAGTGAGACTTGAAAATTGGATCACATATATTAAACATGAAACAATGTTTTAAATGAGTTTACCATACGATATTGGGATTTCCATGAAAATATAGATGAGATAAAGCTACCCATTATATCGAATTCCTGAGGAGATACGTGCCATATACAAGATATAGCAAGGTAGTTCAAACTGACTTCTTGACATTCTCACAAAGAATAATTCATGTAACTTACAATTAGACTAAATCTTTCCTTTGTCTCTCATTTCTCCCACTAATTCGTTGTTCTTGTATAGAATGTCATTTTCTATAAGACAAAGATGCTAGCAGAAAATGTCATGAATGAATACAAACTTTATTTCCCGGTTCATTTTCCTAGGCTATTTTCTTTACAAAATAACTTAAGAATATATACAATGTAATCAAATAACCTAAATTTAAACCAAAAAAATCTATAAAATGTGAAATACAATAACTTTAGACCATTTAATATCATCGCCAAATATTGTCACAGACATGTTATAATTAGTTCTACATTTCTATATTAGAAAATACACATAAAGTGCAGCTTGTTTCTCCTAATATACTTATCTATTCCTTAAAAATCTGCTACATCAAAGGGAATGTTGACTTTTACCACATATAATCAATCTCTCAGTAGAGGCTATTTCATTGGATGCTATAACTAAAGCAATAAAGAAAAAGAGAAATAAACTGAAAGTACCTAAATTGAAAGAGAAGAAAAAAACAATGTTTTCTTTGAAGACAAAATGATCTTGTGTGTAGAATATTCCAATTTTAGAGCCCAACAAAAAAATTACTGGAATTTATAAATAAGTTTGGCAAGGGCACAAGATTCAAAATCAATACAGAAAAATTAACTATTTCTATATACTAGCAATTAATAATCATACAGTAAAGTCAAAAAATTATTCTATGTATGGTAGTTTCTAAGAGTAAAATATTTAGAAATGCATTTAACCAAAGAATGGAAACTTGTATTATAAAAACTAAGAAACATTGCTGCGACTATTGAAGAAGGACTAAATGAAGTAAGAGACAGTTTATGTTCATAGATTGGAAAATAAATATGCCAAGATAGTAATTGTGAAAAATAAATGTAATAAAATCCTTATCAAAATGACAGCAGATTTTTTTTTTTTTGAGAAATCAACAAGATGATTCTACGTGGAGAGAAAGAACCCAGAAGAGCCAAAAGATTTTGAAAAGGAAGAAGAAAATTGGAAATTTACACTATCTGATTTAGAAACTTCCTACAGAAGCTATAGGAATCAGGATTGTGGTATTGGTATAAGAATAGGCATATAAATAAATGAAAAATCAAAGAAAAAATACTCAATATTTATGGTCAATAGATTTTTGAGAAGGGCATCAGACAATTCAATAGAGGAAATAATAGAACTTTTATCGTGCTAGTGAGATAATTGGATATCAATATGCAAAAAAAATGAAGTTAGGCCTTCCCTTTAAACCATATACAAAAATTGCAATGAATCCTACATCCAAATAAATGGATTAACACTGTAGTACTTTTAGAATAAAATATAGGAGAAATTCTTCATGACCTTTGGGTTAGGAAAAATGTTCCTAGATATAACACCAAAAGAATAGCTCAGAAAAATAAATTAAACTTCGCAAGGAACAACAAGAAACCTAAAATGTCATGAGACCTACAAAAAAAAAAAAAGACAAAATGGTAGATGGAAAACCAACCATATCAATAATTTCATAAATATGAATGGACTAACACATGAATCAAATGTCAGAGACTGTCAGCTATGATACAAAACAAGATCTAATTATACATACTGTCTACAAGAATCATGCTTTAGAACCAAATATATATATGGATTAAGTGCAAAAGACTGGAAAACAGCTATACCACATAAATAGTAAAAATAAGAGAGCTGGAGTGGATTTATTAATATATGAGAAAATAAACTTTAAGTAAAAATAGTGTTAGAGATGCACAGTTATGTTTCATATTGATAAAACAGTGAATATATAAGAAATATATAATAATAATAAATGTATATACATATAGCAATAAATCACCAAAATGCATGAAGTGAAAAGTGACAAAATCGAAATGAAAAATAGATAATTTAACACATATGCAGATGTATAAATGCCATTCTCTTAATATTTGATAAGACAGTTAGAAAATCAGTAAAGACATGGAGTCCTAAACATTATCAAGCAAATACACTAGACTGACATAGAACACTCCACCTACCAACAGGAGCTACATGCTCTTTTAGAGTGTCCATAGAATATTGCCCAGGAAATAAAATACATTAGGCAATTAAAATTACAAGTGAAAGTCTTTCCCTGACAAAGTCAGTCTGTAAACTATTCTGCAAATGTGCAGACAGCATTGCAAGAATAAAAGGATCACAAAGAATAAGGGTTACATGACACTACTAAAGGAAACTAATAAAATTCCCATAACCAACTCTAAAGAAATGAAGGTCTACAAAGTACCTGTCAAAGAATTCAAACTAATTATCTTTAATAAACTCAGTGAACTAAAAGAGAACACAGATAGACAACTAAACAACTGACTATAAACAGAAAGTTCAGCAAATAAACATAAACCATAAAATATAGAAATCCTATAGCTGAAGAAGACAATAAGTCAACTAAAACTTTCAACAGACAGCCTCTATAGTAGACTCAATCAATAGTAGATTCAATCAGAACAAAGAATAGTAGATTCAATTAATCAGGTGAATGAATGAACTTGAAAACAGGTCATTTGAAATTCTCCAATCATAAAAGCAAAAAGAACAAGAATAAATAGACTGAATAAAGCTTATAAGACTTTTGAGATACCACCATGTGAAACAATATATGCATTATGTAAGTTCCAAAATGAGAAGAGATAAGAAAAGGTAGAAAACTTATTTAAAAGTTATTATTTTTAAAAGTTATTATTTTAAAAAAATAGCTAAAAACTTTCTAATTCTGGGAATGGAAATGGACATCCAGATTCATGAAGCCACAAGTAACCGAAATAGTTTTAAACCTAAAGAAGTCTACAATGAGAAACATTATAATTAAATTGTGAAAAGGCAAAGACAAAGAGAGAATTTTGAAAGCAATAACTCATCACAAAAAAAGGCAACACCTATAAACTATCAGCAGATTTCTCAGCAGAAATGTTTCAGTCCAGGAGAGGGTGGAGTGATACATTCAAAGTACTGAAAGCAAAAAATTGTCAACCAAAAGTACTCGGCAAAACTGTCCTCAAAAATCAAAGATAGATAATTTCCCAGATAAACAATAACTAAGGGAAATCCTTATCACTAGACATAACCTGCAAGAAGTACTAAGGAAGTTCTTCAAGTTCAAATGAATACATGCTATTCAGCAACATGAAAGCATATGATAGTACAACTCTCACTTGTAAAGGTAAATATGTAGGCAAATATACAATGTTCTAATACTGAAATGTTATATAAATCATTTTAAATACTAGTAAAAAATTAAGACAAAATTATTACTTATAACTATCACCACGAATTTTGTTTAATAAATAAACAATAGAAAAATAATAAGTAAACTCTGATAACAACAAACTACATGTGGAGGAGAATAAAAGTATAGAAGGCTCATAAACAGTTAAAGAAAAGTTGTTATCAGCTAAAAGTAGACTGTTATAATTATAAGGGTTAGTGCAGGCTTATGGTAACTATAAAATAAACAAAGGTAGTAGATATGCAAAAGACAAAGAGGAAAAAATCAAAGCATATCACTACAATAAAATTACCAAACCACAAAGAAAGCCAGGAGAAGAGGAGGGGAACAACATAACTACAAAACAGACAAAAAGCAATGGACAAAGTGGGAATAGTAAAATCTTAGCCAACAATATTCACTTTAAATGTAAATGAATTAAACGGTTTAATCAAAAGACATAGAGTGGATGAATGGACAAAAACAAACAAAAAACCAACTAGATGCTTTCTCCCAAAACACGACCCAACTAGATTCTCTCTATAAGAGACTCACCTTAGATTTGAAGACACACATAGGCTGAAAGTGAATCAATAGAAGAAAGATAATCTTGGAAATGGAAACCAAAAGAGTTGGGATGACTATACTTAGACAAAAATAGACAAAGTAAAAAAAAGAAAAAATACAAAAGACAAAAAGTAGAATACATTTTCTTTTAAAGCACACACAGAATATCCTCTGGGATAAAGCACATATTAGTCACAAAACAAATCTCAAAATTTAAGAAGACTGATTATTTCAAGCATGTTTCCTGACCATAAAGGAACAAATATAGAAATCAACTGCAGAAAGAAAACTGAAAAATCACAAATACATGTGAATAAAATAAACTCTTGAAAAGTCATTGGGTGAAAAAAAGAAATCAAAAAGGAAATTAGAGAATATCATGAGACAAAAATGAAAACAACATATCAAAGCTTGTGGGATACAGCACAAGAAGTATGAAGAGGGAAGTTCATGGCAATAAACATCTCTTTTAAAAAGAATAGATGGCAAGGCACAGTGGCTCACACTTGTAATCCCAAAATTTTGGAAGGCCAAAGTAGAAGGATTGTTAAGAAAGCAGTTCAAGTTTAGCCTTGTCAACACAGTGAGAACTGTCTCAATAAAAAAAACAAAAAAATTAGCCAGGCATGGTCGTGTGAGTCTGCAGTTTCAGCTACTCAGGAGGCTGAGGCAGCAGGATTGCTTGAGCCTAGGAGTTCAAGGCAGTAGCAAGCTATGAATGTGCCATACAACTCTGGCCTGGGTGACAGAGTAAGGCCCTGTCTCTTAAAAAAAAAAAAAAAAAAAAAAAAAAAAAAAAAAAAAAGGAAAGAAAGGAAGAAAGAAAGAAAAATTAAAAAGAAGAAATATCTCAAATCAACAACCTAACTTTATACCTCAAGTAACTACAAAAAGAACACGCGAAAGCCATAGTTAGCAGAAGAAAGAAAATACTAAAGATTAGAATAGAAAAAAATGAAATAAAGAATAGAAAATGATCAACAAAACTAAGAGCTGCTTTTTATTTATTTTTTTAAATTCATTTGGAGACGGAGTCTTGCTGTCACCCAGGTTGGAGTGCAATGGTGTGATCTCAGCTTACTGCAACCTCTGCCTCGCATGTTCAAGCAATTCTCCTGCCTCAGCCTCCTGAGTAACTGGGATTACAGGCACCTGCCACCACGCCCAGCTAATTTTAGTATTTTTAGTAGAGATGGGGTTTTACCATGTTGGCAGGATGGTCTCGAACTCTTGCCCTCGTGATCCACCCACCTCGGCCTCCCATCGTACTGGGATTATAGGCATGAGCCACTGCACCTGGCCTGTTTTTTTTTTAAGATAAACAGAATAGATGAATTCTTATCGATAGACATACTAAGAAAAAAAGAGAGAAGACCCAAATAATGAAACAGGAGTCAATACAACCAATGTCACAGAAATAAAAATAACAAAAAGGACTGTTATAAACAATTATATGCTAACAAATTGGACAATCAAGAAATGAATAAATCCATAGGAATATACAATCTACTAAGACAGAAAGAAGAAATAGAAACACTTTAAAGATCAGTAATGAATAAAGAGTTCCAATTAGCAATAAAAACCTATCAATAAAGAAAATCTCAGGACCAGATGGCTTCACAGGTGAATTTTACCAAACATTTAAAAAAGAATTAATATCAATCCTTTTAAAAGTCTTCCAAAAATATAGAAGGGATAAGGAATACTTCCAAACTCATTATATGAGGTCAGCATCACCTTGATAACAAAGTAATGACACTACAAGAAAAGAAAATCATATCCCTGATGAATATGAATGCAATATCCCTAGTTAACCTGGATGCAAAAATCCTCAATAAAATATTTAGCAAATCAAGTTCAACAGCATATTAAAACAATTTTGCACCATGACCAAGTGATATTTATCCCTGGGATGCAAGGACAATTTAACACATGCAAATCAATTAATGGGATACATGACATTAGCAAACAACAGAAGGAGAATAACCACACAATAATCTCAAAAGATGTTGGAAAAGCATTTGATAAAATTCAACACTCTCTCATGCTAAACCACTCAACAAATTAGGTATATATTAAGTATAGAAGGAAGCTGTCTCAACACAATAATAGTCACATATGAATATCCTACAACTAAAATCATACTCAACAGAGAAATGCTGAAAGCTTTTCCTCTAAGATGTGAAAGAAGACAAGGATGCTCATTCTCACCACTTCTATTCAGCATAGTCCTGGAAGTGCCAGCAAGAGCAATTAAGAAAGGAAAAGAAACAACAAGGCATCCAAATTAGATAAGAAGAAATAAAATAATCTCTGTTTGCTGGTGGCATTATATTCTATCAAGAAAACTGTAAAAACCGCAAAACTGAGGGAATTAAAAATCAAAATGAATAAAGTTACAAGATAGGTAGTAAACACAGAAAAAGCAGTTGCATTTCTATCCACGAACTATGAACTATCCCAAAATGAAATTAGAAACACAGTCCCATTTACAGTATCACCAAAAAGAAAAATACACCCAAGAATAAATATAACCAAGAAGGTGAAAGACTAGTAAGTTGAAAAATGTAAAACCCTTATAAAAGAAATAAATCAAGACACAAACAAATGGATAGTGATCCTTGAATATGGATTGGAAAATTTAATATTGTTAAAATATTCATTCTAGCTAAAATTGATCTATATATTCAGTGCAATCCCTATCAAAATATCAAAGATATTTTTATACAGAAATAGAAAAATAATTCTAAGATTCATACAGAACCACAAAAGACCACAAATAGCCAGAGCAATTTTGAACAAAGCTGAAGGAATCACACTTCCTACAGTAATCACGATAGTCTAGTACTGACATAAAGACAGATCTATAGAGCAATGGAACACAATAGAGAGCCCAGAAGTGAATCCACAAATATACAGTCAACTGATATTTGATGAAGATGCCAAGAATACACAACAGAGTAAAGAGAGTATCTTCAATACATGGTGTTTGTAAAATTAGATATCCCCCTCCAAAAGAATGAAATCAGACACTTATCCCATAGACAAAAATTAACTCAAAATGGATTAAAGACTTAAATGCACAATTTGAAACAACAACAAAAACAAAACAAAACTTTCAGAAGAAAACATAGGTAAAAACCTTGTTAACATTGATCTTGACAATGATTACTTTGATGTGGCACCAAAAGCACAGGCAACAAAAACAAAAATAAATACTTGGGACTGGGCTGGGCGTGGTGGCTCACGCCTGTAATCCCAGCACTTTGGGAGGCCGAGGCAGGTGGATCACCTGAGGTTGGAAGTTTGAGACGAGGCTGACCAACATGGAGAAATCCCGTCTCTACTAATAATACAAAATTAGCCAGGCGTGGTGACACATGCCTGTAATCCCAGCTACTCAGGAGGCTGAGGCAGGAGAATCCCTTGAACCTAGAAGGTGGAGTTTGTGGTGAGCTGAGATCATGCTTTTGCACTCCAGTCTGGGCAACAAGAGCAAACCTTTGTCTCACAAAAACAAAAACAAAAAAAAATCGGGACTACATCAAACCAAAAAGCTTCTGCACAACAAAGAAACAAGCAACAAAATGAAATGGTACTCTATGGAGTGGGAGAAAACATTTGCAAACCATGTATTTGAAAAGTGGTTAATTTCCAAAATATATAAGGAACTCCTACACCTCAATAGCAAAACAAAACCAAACAAACAAACAAGAAACAACAAAATAACCCAGTTACAAAATGGAGAAAGGACTTGAACAGACATTTTTCCAAAAAAGATACAATGATGCTCAACAGTTGTATAAAAAGATGCTCAATATTGCTAACCCTCAAGGAAATGCAAATCAAAGCCACAATGAGATATCGCCTTATTCCTGTCAGGATGGCTATCATCAAAAAACATAAGATAATAACTATTGGTAATGTTATGGAGAAACTGGAATGCTTCTATACTTTTGGTAAGAATGAAAATGTTGCAGCCACTATGATAAAATAGTATAGAGATTCCTCAAAAAAAATTGAACTACCATATGTTCTAGTAATCCCACTTTTGAATATGTACCTGAAATAATGGAAATCAGAATGTCAAAGACATATCTTAACACCATGTTTATTGCAGCATTATTCACAATAGCCAAGACATGAAAACAACCCAAATCTTCATCAGCAGATGAATGGATAAAGAAAATTTGGCATTTTATGCATTGGAATGTTATTCACCCTTTAAAAAGATGGAAATCCTAGCATTTGTGACAACACGGATGGACCTGGACATTATACTAAGTGAAATAACCCAGTCACAGAAGGACAAACACTGCATGATTCCTCTTACATGATGCATCTGAAACAGTCTCATGTATAGAAATAGATAGTAAAATGGTAGTTACCAAGCAATGGTGGAGGTGGGATATGGGGAGTTGTTGCTTAGTGAGTGTAAAGTTAGTTATACAAAATGAGTAATCCATTTTCTAACTGGACCAATTAGAAAATTGAGCACTATGGTGCTCATAGTTAATAATAAATTACTCACACTTAAAAATTGATCAGAGTAGATATCCTGTTAATTGTTCTTACTCCAAAACAAAAACAAAGCAAAGGGACACAAGGGAACTTTTGGATGTAATGTATATGTTTGTTACCTTGATTATGGTGATAGTAGTGAGAAGGTATACATACGTCTAAAGTCACCAAATTTCATTAATTATGTGTGGTTTCATTTCTTTGTATAACAATTATTCCTCAAAGCTGGGGAAAAATAATGAACTAAATTCCACACTGTCATGTTTTCCTTGCACTAATACATGAAATAAGATACATGAAGTATTGTAAAGATGAATAAAGCTTAATCAATATGGCAAAAATAAAATAGCATTCATAAAAGTGATTGTATAACTTTATAAATTTACTAAAAAAATCATTAAACTTCACCCCTAGAATGGGTTAATCATGTGGTATGCAAATTATATTTCCTAACCCTGTTTTAATGCTGAAACATGAAAGTTAAGCAAGGGTTTTTAAAAATCTCATTTGTAATTTCAAATCTTACATAATACACAGTCTTCTTGATAGCCACGTTAACTCAGTAATGAAAAGCACAGTCCTAGAATTGCTACTCAGTTCCTCAGACAGCACACTATAAAGGTTTACACTTAGTATATGACCTTTGCTCACCTTCACATTGTTGATTTGCTTTAATTCTTAATCAAAATCCAGAGGTGTGTATTTTATCACAAACTAAATATTCATAGTATGTGGACTGACTTCCAGGGGGTAACCACTTCAGGGTATAATACTCAGGTTTTTATTACTGATCACAATATACCTTTTTTATTCTCTATAATAATTTGAAAAATAATTTTAATTAATCTTCTGTAGCATGAATTTTCATGTGATATGCAGAAAAACATCATTGAGCATGTTTTTCTCATTTATATACTACAGATTTGTGGACTTACCACATCATTTACTTATTATTTCACTTAAGTAAAATATTTATTAACATGCACAGACCCTGTACTTAGTCTTCCAAGGAAGAAGCCAATGATATTATGCCAGAATCAATAATATCATTTAATAAAGGAACATTCCCATACATCATTTTGGGAGGTATAATATTTGTTATTAACTTTGCAATTGTTGCTATAATACTATCAGCAAACATGTGACATATTTACTATAAAGATGCAATTTTAATGATGCCTTGGAAGCGCTGGTCTTTTCCTTGCCTTTGGCAAAAATAATAATAATTTATATTGTAAACATTGTATTATGTATGTTCTGACATAACTCAATTGGTTTACCAGAGAGGTTATTGTGCTTTGTTTGAAAATTAAACAAAAGTTCATGGCCCAAATTGGCAGGGATGTCTAACCTAAAAAGCTCTGGGGTAAGTTAAAAAAATCATCAATCCAATTAAATCTCATTTTAAAAGACTTTTATCTTCATAATTCCTATCATACTTTTCTGTTTTGACTGCTTGTGCAAAGTCATCACAGTTGCTAATTTGTTTATCTGAGAATATACAGATTTACCTTCTACACTGGTAATACAGTTTAGTTTACTATGTGAGTTACAAATTTATGAGTGGTTTTATTTTATCATTACTTTCCTATTGCGGTGATTTATTTCAAGCTTTTGTTTCATTTTCTACAAATTGTGGAAAGAACTCAACGTAATAGTAACAATGCCAACTACATATTTAAAACACATAAGCAGTAACAGGCAAATGATACGAACATATTGGCTGAGGGGAAATGTAGCCTGTTAGCTGAACATGTTCTGAGACAAACTGATCAACACTGTCTTCTTTTTAGCCTTCATAGAACCTTTCAAATTCAATGATTTATAGTATGGTAGAATATCTATGAAAATGGTAATCTTCCTTTTCAAATTTATGCAATGAATATGAACGCAACTACTTCATTGTGGCTGCATCTGAAGCCACCAGACTCCTTCTTGATATTTTTGATAGACCACAATGATCCACTAGTAGCAGGTAGCTGTAGCTGACACCTTGAGAAACACGGCATTAAGAATATCGTTGGTCTCCTTTTTTTTTTCTAGACAAGTGATGCCATGTCCAAAGATCTGTGGGATTCCTTCACTAGTGGGAGCAGAGAATAGCCCAAGCAAATGGCAGCTGTAGTATTATGGTTATACTAATGATGCTACACTAATAAAAATGAAAATAAACATCATTTACAAACATTAGGTCAGCTATCAATATCACTTCACTTGTGAGCACACTGAAGTGCTTCTAAACTGCATGAAAATATTTGGCAATGCCAAAGAACCAAAAAGAAAAAGTGGTTTTGTAGTCCATACAGCCTGCTCTCACATAACACAGCAAATGGAACAGGAATGAACTGAGCCTATTGAGAATAAATAAGTCATAAACAGATAAAATATTACTGAAATGCCACCACAAATACATGTATAGGACAGCACATCTAAAAGTTAATTTCTCTGTTTATATTAGGTCACATACATAGATCATATTTAGAAACAATAGACTGATAGTTATTTTTAGAGAACCACATAGAAGCAACCTAATCCAAAACCTTCCCAAAGCATATTGTGACTAATTCACTATGTCCTAGACTATGTCGTTGTACATTCTATAGGCTTTTCTGAGCAATCACATCCACATCAATCTACTCCTTAATTTTTATTGCTGAAACCTTTTCTTCCATGTTCCAGACCTGCATTCTCAATTTGACATCAGTAAGTCAGACAATGTTGTAATGTAATAATACTTTAATAGAGATTTCAATTTCAATGCCAAATTCATTACCAGATGTTATCAATAGTCTCTTTTGTTCTTAACACATTTAGATTTCTAGTATTTCCATCCAAATTATCCTATCCAATTTCCTTACATATCATCTCATAGCATTGTGACTGTGCTAGCCTCCACACTTGTTATTGGCCTCCCTGCCTTCATTTTTGTCAAATGTAAATAGATTTTTTTGTCTACAGTCAGAGCACTCTTCTTAAAACACCATACCTCTTAAGTGATCAATTGCTTTTACAAAATTCTACATTGGTTCCTCATGGGCCATTCTTAACCTCCACACTCTTTTTAAATAAATTAATATATATATTTATTATCACTATTATTATTATTTGTAGAAACAGAGTCTTGCTAAGTTGCCCAGGCTGGTCTCAAACTCTTGGCCTCAAGTGATCACACCATCCTGTCTCATCTTTCCAAAGTGCTGGTGCAAGCCAGGTGCTCCCTGCTGCTTTTTCCTAACTTTTAGGATCATCTCCTTCTCCTCTACATCTACTTATCCTCTGTTAAGCCACAACAGTCACCTTCCCTAAACATGATTTGTACTACCCGTATTGTCTACTTCAAAGCTTTACTCACAACATTCTTCTTGTCCAGAAAACTCTCACACACCGTATTTTCCTATTTAATCCCTACACTCCCTTGCATGATCCTAGAAAAGAAGATTTTCTATATAATTTCACTAGTTTTGCATTTCACTGCTTTGCCTGATCACCTGAACCATCCTGTAGCTGCCACTCCCCAGCAGAGGCAAAAGATTCAGACATTCAAACATAAGTATAATATTTCTGCTTTCCAGGGGTCCAAGCACAGAATTCAAGGGTCTCTGATGCTAAGGGTTTCAAGTGGGAATATCTCCCTGAGATTTTAACCATGTGTCTCCTGTCCCGGGAGATTGCCACTCACTTACCAATTGCATCCAGAGGACTTTTGGAGATTTTATCTGTTGTTACTTAAATAAAATGCCCTATCTCTAAAGCCACACTGCTCTCAAATCTGTGTTTACAGAGATCCCAGCTAACTTTGCTGTTATGATTTTGAAAAACGGAGATGGATTCATTTGGGCCAATTAAGGATTTTAAGATAAAGATATGGGTATGTCAGTGTGTGAGCTAGTGTTACACTCTGGGTTGTAACATATTACTTGTCCATGTCATTTTTCATTCTATCTCAACACTATTAGAAATTGAAATAATGTATACACAATGATGAGCAAGTGTCCATTTTATTAATACTACAGTATATGAAAAGGATATGTTTGTCAAGAAAGACCATAGCCAGGCATAGTGGCTCACACCTGTAATCCCAGCACTTTTGGAGGTGAGAGGATGGCTTGAGGCCAGGAGTTTAAGACCAGCCTGGGCAACACGGCAAGACCCCATCTCTACAAAAAATAGAAAAATTAGCCAGGCATGGTGGCATGCGCCTATGGTCCCAGCTACTCAGGAGGCTAAGGTGGGAGGATCACCTGAGCTTAGGGAGGTCGAGGCTGTGGTAAGCCATAATTGCACCACTGCACTCCAGCCTGGACGACAGAGTGACACCCCATCTCAAAAAAAAAAAAAAAAAAAGAAAGAAAGACCTAAATATAATAGAGTTAGAAGTTCTATCCGAAAGGATGAAAATAAAACACTGTTTGCATTTTGATAGTGCCCTCTCAATACCAGCTGCACGAACTTGAGACAATTGATCTCCCTGAACTTCACTTTTCTCTTCAGTGGAATGAGACAATAATAGTAACTTGCTCACAGTGGTGTGCAGATAATTAAATTAAAAACTATTTGTAAAGAATGTAGCACAATGTTACTCTCACACGTAGAAAATCAACAAATAATAGCCAGAAATTTTGTTATGGCTGCAAATTTAAAAATCAAGACATTGCTAGCTCAGAAGGTACTGATTGGTTATAATTCTTACAGAGAAAGCTCCAAAAATCTTTTCCAGATACCTGCATACACCACAGGGATTTCAAAAGGAGCAGAATGATAATATAATATAGCAAGGTACAGGTAGAGTATTTTGAAAATGAAGTATATAATGTGCATTTAAGAATAAATTTGTGATAACACATGAATAGGTGCACTAAAATTTCATTTCCATGTCTTATTAAATAAATTGTATTGCTATTAGTATATGATTTTTATTTCCCTAGAATTAAGTGATTATTTCTGAGAATCCAAATCAGGAGATAACCGAAAATATTCCTTGAGTTATAGATATAAGACAATCATTTTATATGTAAAAATCACATATATTTAGAAAACCTCAGCAGAACATCAGAATAAAGCTGTTGTCATTGTTCTGTTTATAAGATAATGGAAGAAAAATGTTCTCACTTTTGTAGGCCTTTAAAAATGAAGTAGATGCAGTTATTGGAAATATGAACTGACTAAGCCATCTAATAAGAATTACACAGTGTAAATTTCTCTGACATTTTGTTTGCAGATCCTTAGTAGAACAGTAGTGGTTTGTATTAGCCTTGAAGACGTTTTAATCAAAGGACACACTGCTTGTAGAACAAAGTGAATAAATGTAAAATACAGTTTCATTCAAATAATGAAAAACCTGTGCTATAGAAATTTAAATCTCATTTAACTTAAATTACATATTAAGTTACATATTTGTAAATTCATTCATTTTTGTATATAAAAATGTCAATGACATCTCCTTTTATTCTCACAGGGTCTCTAACATTGCTGACACACAAGTCAAACTTCAGTGTCTAATGGAAAACAATTTAGGTTATTATTTTTCAAAGAAAAAATTCTAAATTATATTAGTCACATTTATAATTTCATGGATAGTCAAAAACATTGGAGTCTGGAAAATAGTAATGATAATAAAATCTTGACATGTTGTTTTTTGACAGGAAAATGCTTCCAGGACAGGGTGTTAAATTCCTTAGGAGTATTTTTTTCTCTTTTATAGAAATTCATCTTTTGCTTTCCAGGCCCATCACACTGTGTTTTTCCCCGTAAGTCAGTTCTTCCTCTATCTCTGCTTTCTAGGCTTTCTCCCAAATGTCAATTTTCCCCTTTATTCACTCCCACTTGTATTTTTACTGTCAGATGCTTCTTCATGTTGATGCCAAAATGTTTTTTTTTTAAAAACCAGATTTTAAACTTTCCCATTTTCTTTATACTTGCTACTATATCCTCTTCTCTATCACTGTCTTCAGCCTCCCTCTTTATGTTTTATCTCTTTGTCAATTTTTTTCTAAAATTTTGTTTTATTTTTCTACTCATTTCTATGCATCTATGCTGTGATAACGATTAAGCCACACTAAAAAAAGTTAGGCTAATAACATGATACACAGTACATTTTTTCAGTTGAAAAAGATGACTTGGGGGAAAAATGATTAAAGGTCAGAGACTCACACTGAAGCCTATATGATGAAAGTAACCTCAAATAAAATTAACTATGAGTATTAGACCACGTTCCTGACTGAAATCAAACAGGTAAGAATCCAATGAAGTTTGTGAAATATATTGCCAAAAGCATGGACGAAAAGAGATTGGGACTCTTTCAGACTTGCAATAAGCCATGGAGCCTCAACAGTCTGTGAGCAGAAAGCATACTGAGACAACATCTCTCAAAAATGACATGTATTACGAGATGTCTACATCAGATGTGGCCAAAGAGGATAATAAAACAGACTAGAGCAAAGGAACTATGAAGAACAAGGGACAATGGAGCCCAGATTAAAGGCTTAATCAGCTTCCGCCACAAATCTCACACTTGGAATCCTCACAATAGCTGCTCAGCAGGATTTAAGAATTGCTACACTGGGATCTGCTGGGCAATGCCCATTCTTCCCTTTCTGGGAAAGTTTATTTTTGTTAACTTGTTCCTGATCTGACATCATATACCGGGTGAGAAAGAGGGCAGGAAACTTGTTATTTTTGATTCTAGGTCTCTACCTCTAGAAAGGCCATATGAAGAACTAAAGTAGACCACTTTTATCACCTCTTGAAGAAGAGATAATTATGATTAGGCCAGAGCATCTGGACTTTGACCAGTCTGCACAGAATTCACAGGGACTTTAAAGTTAACAATCTTGATAAGGGAATGAGTGTATTGGCTGTTGTGTAGAGATTAAACTGAATGTTTTCTAAGCAAAGGAGCTGACTGATAATCATTAGACATGTTCTCCAATCTCCAATAATCTGGTTTTTCTTCTAATGATTTGTCAAATCTTTTCAGTTACATTGCAAACATCTTTGGAGGAAATATTATTTATTATGATACTTATGTGATTCACATCACCCAGGAAAATTCCTTACATAAATATGGAACCCAACCAATCCCAATTTAATTTCATTTGAATTTCTTTTTTAATTTTTTTTTCTCAAATGATTGCCCAAGTTTTTGAGTAACTTCTAGTGAAGAACTTCTTGACTTTGCCTGTCAAGCAACACAGAACTCTCTTTACTATGCAGAACATATTCCCTGTGGCTCAAGTAGAAATATCCTCATCAACATTACCTCTCCTCTGCTTTCGCATGACTGTAACTCAGGCCATTTCTGAAACAACTGAGACTTGAGTACATGCAGGGCTGGCTTCATGGGCATGGAACTGGTGCAGTGCAGGTCTTAGCCTTCAGCAGGGCCTCCTCACAATTTAATGCTCAACTACTGCATTTTAAACATACCCCTAGGGTTTTCTGGTGGAACTGGAAGGTAAGATTGTGTCTTTCCACTACGGATCTGGAATTTCAGGCAACAAATTTCCACTAGGTCGGGAGCATCTGAGGCAAGCAGATCCAAAAGTGGAAAGAGAAATTGAATCCAGACCATACTGTTGGGACCCAGCTAGAAAAGAATGGACTCAACTGATCTGAAAGATGCAACAAGTGATATGGCATTAATAATGTTGTTAAGTTTCTAAATCCAGCCTGATGCCAGAAATACTCCTGGACCAGTGAAATGAGTGAATATAGTCTCATTTCAGTTTAAAGTTACATAAGTGGGATTCTGGCCATTTGAATCCCAAGCAATCCTGATCAATACACGTTTTCTTTCTGTACTTAGTCTAATGTTTTTCCCAACTTTCCAAAACTATTCTTGAATATGCCTAAAACCACCACACTTTGCGCAAAATAGGCTCTTTCTTAGTTAACTCATATTAAAAGGAATCATTAAGCTTGCCATAAATTCACTGCTCAATACAGAATGAGCAATATGAAATTAAAATTGTTCATATGTGTTTTAAAGGTCAAAATCCTTTTCTCTATTTCTTTTGAGTTTTTTTATACTTAATGTTATAAGTATACAACATGGCCTTTCTAGAGGTGCTATGCCTCTGCTTTTGGCCCAATATTGATTACATACACCTCCACATCCTCAAAGAAGCCAAAATAAACCGCTACATCCTGTGCCAGTGATAACTAATCTAATCATAAGAAATCAGCTTTATTTTCAAATTTTTAATTTCTGTACATACCACATAAAGGATATAGTTACTTCTGTCCTTCAGATAGTAATGGTAAATGGAATAAAATGAAAATGTATGACAATTATATTATGATAATATGACTAAAGTATTAAGATGAATTGTTAATCATTACTTAGCAAATTACAACTTTCATATGGAGAAAATAATACCTTACATATATAATGAATAATATTACACTTTGGCTAATATGGTTTTGTAAGTTAATTATAGACTACACAGCTGATTTCGTTTCATTTACCTAAGGAGCTGTTCTGACCCTGTTGCAGATTAATTACATCTTCAGGAATACACTCTCATTTATCATTGTCACTTGGAGCATTATATCTCTTAGCAAGAGTGTAGAACTTTTTTTTTAATGTTAAAAAAATTCCTTAGCTGTGATACATTTTGCAAATTTAGTCATTAAAAACACATGACAGCTAAAAGCAGGTAAGATTAAATTAGCTATGGAACATTAAGAAAGTTCATGTCCTAGAAATTAAATGACTGTAAGAAAATAAAAATTCTGTTAAAATCATTCATGTCAGACAGAGGCTTCATCTACATCCTGGAGCATTTTTTAGAAGATCCCTTGCTTTGAAATATGTGTATGAAAAATGTTTGTCACATTATAAATTCCTCAGCACACATTACACAGCTTTTTACTATTCCCATTTTCTATAATTGTTAGAAGTATTTAAAAGAATAACAGGGTTACCTTTATCTATACCTAGAAAGTATTATTTAAATTATGATGGGAAATTTATACCACTTGCTTTTACCTAATGATGGCCATGTTCCTAATTGTGAACATGAGAAAGAGCTAAAGAAGTCTGTCTGTAGCTTTGAATACTGTAGAGTATTTATTTACATGTGAGTGATCATTTAACATCTGTTTGAGAACTATGTGTCAATGTATGTGCAGAGTAGGCACACTTGAATAACTTACATTCCTTCACCTGGAGGAGCTCAGATTATAGGGGAAAATAGACCAACAGGTGCAACTGAGAAACAATGTGTAAAATGTGATTAAGGTTACATAAAGATATGCAACAATTAATACGGAGTGCCCCAAATGAGTGGCAAGCCCAGTTTGGTAGGTCAGAAAAGGCTTTTGGAGGGAAGAGAGGCTTCCACTAATTATTCAAAAATGGACAGGAGCTAGCCTTGTAACTCCTGAATGAGGAAAAGGTGGACGTAAAGAGGAAATTGGAGGAAGGGGATGGGAATGGTCAGTTTCATCCAAACAGAATTGATGATAGGAGCAAAGGAATAGAGTAAAGTAAAAGTATCTTGGAAACTACAGGCAGTTTCTGGAGATGAGATTGGAGATTGAGGCAGGCCCAGAACATGATAGGAAGCTTGGAATTCATCTGTATGCAACAGCAGGGCCACTGGAGCCATGACTAGCTATGGGGAGCATGGGTTTGGAAATCAAGACTGGAAGCAGAGAGAGCAATGAGGAGGCACAGTGATTGCAATGGTAGGAGGTAATAAGAGTCCCAGATACCCAGGGGAGTATACAAATAAAAACAGAAAAGATTTAGAGAAGATTGAATGATAAAATGACAGGATTTCTTGGTCAGTAGTGGGGATTTGTGAAATGCTAAGATGAGCTCTAGATGAGTGATTAGGGCATGCTGTCTTCTGCACAGATGGTGGTTGAAATCAATGAGGAGGAGTGAAATAACCCATGGCAATGCAGAGAGGAAAGAGTAGAACAGAAAAACAATCCTGGTGATCATCAGCAATTAAAGGACAAGTAAAGTTAGAAAATCTCTTGAAAGTGGCATAAAACAAGCAAGGTGGTCAGAGAATTTTAAGACTTGAGAGAGTGTAAGGTCACGGATGCCCAAGGAAGTAAGAAAAACATTTCAAAAAACAGAAAGTGAGTCAAGTGCTGCAAAACACTCAGAAAGATGGTACTATTGAACTGGTTAATGTGACGTCAAGGGTGACCATAGACAAAGAAGTTTTAGGCATGTGATAGGGATATAAGTCTGAGAAACCAGTTTGCACTGATTCCACAGATGGTGAAGTGGTAACATAAAAGAAGTTGTTTTACCCCCAGAATTACCTAGGAATAAATTTTTTTAAAAAAATGGATGTATATTTTCTGTTTTCCTCTTTCACCAAATAACCTATATAGTTATTTTAAATATTCTATTTAATACTTTGTATTTTTTAGAATACTTTATATTAAATACTACATTTACTATTCTCCAGAAATCAGAAATTCTGGTTCAGTATTCAAAACCCATTTTAAACTTTGTTGAGCGATAAAGAAAATGCAGGGAACAATAACACTGAAAATTATATTTAAGTCTGAACATTTAAAAACACAGAAAAGTTGTCCGGTGAAAGGAAAGACGATTAAAATCTCTAGCTGGCTGGGCATGGTGGCTCACGCCTATAATCCCAGAACTTTGGGAGGCCGAGGTGGGTGGTCACAAGGTCAAGAGATCGAGACTATCCTGGCCAACATAGTGAAACCCCGTCTTTACTAAAAAATAGAAAAATCAGCTGGGCGTGGTGGCATGCACCTGTAGTCCCAGCTGGTCGGGAGGCTGAGGGAGGAGAATCACTTGAACCCTGGGAGGTGGAGGTTGCAGTGAGCCAAGATGGCGCCACTGCACTCAAGCCTGCTGACAGAGCTAGACTCCGTCTAAAAAAAAAAAACAAAAACAAAAAAAACAACTCTAGCCACTAGTTGCTTAATGAACAAGCAATTTTTGAAAATTTATTAATAAAACTAAAACAATAATTTTGTTTTATTCTGTCATTTAAAATTCTAGTTTGGGGTTTTAAGTATTGCAGATAACAAATTAAAGTATTCATTATTGGTTATTATATTATGGATCTGTTTTGAAAAAAATCCTATTATATTCAATTTGCTGCTTAACATACAACTTGTTTATCATTCATTAGAGATTAAGTTAATTTTTTTCTAAAATACTTATTTACTAAGGAGTTTAGTGTGACCTACTTAATAAAACAGAAACAAAATGTAATTGAAAGAAAATAGCTGAAATTACATTTGCAATGAAATTTTATGAGTAAAATAAATTGCTCTGAGGTAAAATTATCAAATATTTGAGATTAAGAATCTTTTCGTGATTGGTAATTTACTCAAATAATCTAAGTCATTCTGGAGATAACCTGTTTCAGAAGCCAATGTCCTACTAGAAAGAATCTTCCAAAAGGATATGAAGTTGATTTTCCAAGAAAAACATTACAGCAGTATAGCATTAATGTCATTAAAAATTTCTTTATGTCACAAAACAATAAAAAATACAACTGAGGACATTTTCTTTCTTTAATGCACTTTATAGTCTTCATTTGGTTGCTATGATCATCCATAACTTGTCAATTTCTCAAATGTAGACTCCAATCTCACTTAAGAACCAAATAACAATGATTGTCATTAACATGATGATGGAATTATCTGCAGACCAACAGAATTTTATCAGACCAAATATAAATCAAAGTAATAAAAAATGACAGCTTCTAAAAATTATATCACAGTTTTACTAAAGAGGTAGATAATGTAGAAATAAAAGAAAATGAAATTTTAAAAAATGACTTTGATCATTTTCAAAGCCCAATTATATTCATCTCAGGACTAGGCAAAAAATTCTTCCTTTTTAATCAGTCTGTGAGCATTGCTAAATTTCTTTGGTTAAGATATTTCCTTTGTGTTTTCAGTAAAGATATAGGAGAATGTGTTACAAAGGGCTGAAAATTGGAGAAATTCTGTTAACTATTCTACTAACTTGAAATTTATGGTTATGAGAATTAAGTAGTCATATTTTTCCTACACTGGCAGAATAAGAGGCTCTTAGTGACTAAGGCTGAAGGATATTAAATCATAACCACGCAAATATCTATTTGATAGGACATTTGGGTGGTAACATTTATGTGTAGTAAAAGTCCACTTGTCTTTGTCAGATTTCTTCCAGACTTAGAAGATTTCCACAGTTAACATAGACCCAATTCTGATTTCGGAAGAACTAATGTGGATAAGGTTTTCATTTTCATGTTGGCTTTCACTTTTTACACAGCATGTGATACCAATTTGTTTCTGGATATGTTCTACAAAAACCGGAGGACCTTTCCAGAAGCCTTTACAATTCTTATTGCCTTGCTTGTTTCTTCTTGCAGTGCTGACTTCTGTGTTGAAGAGTGTCCAAATTGGAACTTACTGGGATGATTAACAGCTGCTACAAAATCAATACTCTATGTAGGGAAAACAGAATTGGGCTAAGATGGTCTTACATGAGCACTATTTTGTGGCTGAATATCTATTGATGTCAGCAAGCCAAATATAATTTATCTTGGTGGAAGCATTTCCATGGATATAATACATGAGCTTTTCAGACTCGGCCTCAGAGACATAAGAGGTGGGGAAGATAATCCATAGGTCTTAATTATGCATAATTATGCACATATTCTCAGTTTCAAAGATGATCACTGTTATACTTAGTAAGAAATGGGTTTGCTTAAATCTTTCATTATTTTAACATTTATTATGGTTGAAACACTAAGTCATACTATTATTGTTACTGCAATCTGTCTCACAGTGAGTCTTAAATTTTTTTTCTTCACAAATTAAATTGAAAGATAATACAGATGTTTGTGGATTTGGTTTATTATGCCCTAATGTTCTAATTACAGAACCATAAGGTAGTCGCTAACATATGACCTAAAAAATCTTTTATATCTCTTTTTGGAGGGCTAAATATGCTTTATAATATTATATTTAATATTAAACAACAGGATAAATATGCTAACAGTTTAAAAGGTAATAAAGAATTCCCTGAGCCCTTACTTATTTGTATCTCCTCTAGCCACATGCAAGGGAATATGCTTGTGTGTAATATTTTACCTCCAATATACTAGAATTCACACTTCTTTCTGGCACCATGTTCATCTTTGTATCCACTATAATGTTTATGTCAGCAATTAGATGATACGCATTTGTGGAATGAACTAATAAATGAACTCCTTTGTGATTAAAATACTAAGGAGCTAAATGCTAAATGCCCATGATAACTCAATATGTTAGATTTTTATACTAATGTAAGTACACTTTCAGAAGTAGTTAAGAAATGTTTATTCAACAATGCCATTTGTAAAGCCCAGTAAGTGACCCATAAAGAGTATAGTTTGCAAATCTGTTTAACTGGATTATCCACTGGGAATAATATTGCATGCTAACCCTCCTCCCTTCCTGTCTCATGATACTCTCCCTATTTCATTGTTGCACATGTTGCTTGGATAAGGAATATGTCACCATGTTTTTTATGTTTTTAAACACGAAAAGCTATCAGGTTTAAAAAGACTTAAAATAATTGTTTTGTGGGGCAGCTACCATGAATTTGACTACACTTTTAGCACATTAAGTAAGGAATCTGTTCTCCTTTCTCTGCACTAGGAAAAATTAAATGTTTTACAATAGGGAGCTATCACAAAATATGGATTCCATAGTTCTCAGATGAGTGGACTTTCTACCAACATTTTAACCAGAAATTGATCCTGTAGCTCAAAGCCACAAGGACAAGAACATGATAAGGCAGGGTCAGCGTTGTTATGGACTGGGAAAGCCACAGCTATCAATAAACCAGAAACCTAGAAAATAAAATCAAGGAGCCAGTGTTCTTAAGGCTAATAGTGAGGGCTTTGAGATCTTTGGGATGCTTAAGGCCTAATCCCCAAAGGGGAAAGCAAAGAGAAAGTCAAATGTTAAGAAGCAAATGGGAAGAACAATACATGAACCAGAAGAATTTGCCACGGTCAGCTCAAGCAGCTCAGCACAGATGAATTCATTCTACAAAATGAATCTAATAATGTATTGCAAGACAAAAATTATTTGCCATCTAATAGTGAAATAAAGACCCCATAAAATATGCACATGCTTTGTCACTTTCCTTCATAGTACCCTGTATCTTTTCCTTCAAAATACTGAGGGCTGTTTGAAATTCACTTGTTTATTGTGTCCCATTCCTAAGAAAATGTAGACTAAATGAGAACTGGTTTTCCCTCTTTTGTTCTCCAATACTAATTCTGTTTATCTTCTAGTGCTTTGAAGAGTATCCAGCACATAGTGATTAGTCACATAAATAAACAAAATTGCTATATAAGTAAGTGAAGGAAAGGAAAAGACACAAGAGTGTGTGAAATGAAAAAGAGTAGAACAGCAGCTATAGTTATATCTATCCAGTTAAAATGTGATCTAAGCAAATAAAACCACATCCAATCGCAAATCATTATTAAAACAATTCAGTAAAAGGCAGCACTGTAGAACAGGTTGAAAGTGAATATTTGAATGGGAATGTTAGCATCATGGGTTTACAAATGTTTAAATACGTTGAATAATGCTATGAAACTTTAAAGATTACCCATAGTCCCACCACATTTTAAATTTACATTAAGAAGTTTTATTTCTCTCTGTCTCCTCACATGCTGGAGGTATATGTATTTGCAGATTAATTTATATGTTTTCGTATACATATTTTGATATATATATTTGTGTGCTCCTTTACATGCTTTTTTTTTTTTGAGACGGAATCTCACTCTATAGCCCAGGCTGGAGTGCAGTGGCGCCATCTTGGCTCACTGCAAGCTCCGTCTCCTGGGTTCACGCCGTTCTCCTGCCTCAGCCTCCCAGTCTCAGCTGGGACTACAGGCACCCATCACCACGCCTGGCTAATTTTTGTATTTTTAGTAGAGACGGGGTTTCACTGTGTTAGCCAGGATGATTTCGATCTCCTGACCTCGTGATCTGCCCGCCTCGGCCTCCCAAAGTGCTGGGATTACAGGTGTGAGCCACCACGCCCGGCCTTCCTTTACATGTTTTAGGAGACAGCTATGTAAAGACACTGATGTTTGATCACCACTGTGTTCCCTAACATTTCTTGAGCACTACTGTTAAGTGTTGTAAGAGCTTTAGAAGTCCTGAACAACTCCTTAAGATAGTTTCTGTATTGTCTTCCTTCACAAAAGTAGGATATGAGAAATAATGTTATTTATGGACAATTTGTTTTTGTAATTTAATGTTAAATTTGGGGGACCTCTTTTCTGGTTGTACATTATTTTCAAATTGATAAATTTTTAGGTTCCCCCAACTACTATGTCTTTAAATATGTTTTGTCCAGCTTACACTTTTGTACTCTTTTCCCTGTGGAATAGATTTTTAGAAATGAGATGGATGGCTCAAAGGGTACTCGCATTTTTAAATTTTAATAGATACTATCACATAATAAAAATATTTTAATTTATAAGTCCATCACACAGTATGGATGTGGTGATTTTTCTATTAACATCATCATGTCAATAAGTATGACAGCATCATACTTATTGATTTATTGACTGATAGAGATCATCAGTGTTTGTAATTTTGAACAATTTGAAAGGCAAAATATGGTAACCTATTGCATAATTTTATCTTTCATTGTTAACTAAAAATATTAGGAATTTTTTTCATCTGGCTATTCAGTATTTTTCTATTACATGCTTATTTTTTAAACTGGAATTCAATATTTAAGTTTATTAACTCTTTTTATTATTTTTGTTGAAAACATTTCTTTGAAATTTGAAAGTTAATGAGTTTTAATATATATTTTTAAAATGAAAGATCAAGAAAACACAACCATAATTACCTTTTAGATTCTAGATTTCTTGCTGGTCTCTGACAAGTTTTCCTGTTCCAGATGATAGCAATTTACTTCTTTATTTTCTTCTAATATAAGTGTATGGCTTCCATTTGTATTTTTAATCTATTTGATGTATATTTCACATGGCTTTGAAGTAGAAATATGAATTTATTTTTATTTAAATGAATAACCAATTCTGTCACTTCATTTATTATGTATTGTGCATTTTATCCTTCTCCAATGATCTGATACTTCAACATCTAACAAATATGAAATATTCTGTATCTCTGCACTTTGTTTTTGTCTAACTTTATATTCAATTCTATTAATCTATTTTTGTGCCACCGTATTTTAGTTACAGAAATTTGGTAGCATTTAGTACATGGCAAGGAAATTGACCATTGTAGGACATTATTTCAGAATATTTTAATGGCATTTTTGTTCAACTGCAAATTACAATTAATCAAAAACAATCCCCAGTGACCCTATCAGAATTCTCAGAATCAAGGAATTAATATATAAATTAATTTGGGGAGACTTGATCTCTTAATAAATTGAATCTGTCCATGAAGGAATGTCAGAGGCATTTGAACCAGAGCAACTCCATCTAGAATAGGAGTGAGGTAAATAAGGCTGAAACCTACTGGGTTGCATTCTCAGACAGTTAAGGCATTCTAAGTCACAGAATGAGATACAAGGTTGGTACAAGATACGGGTCATAAAGACCTTGCTGATAAACAGGTTGCTGTAAAGAAGCCGGCCAAAACCCACCAAAACCAAGACGGTCACAAGAGTGATCTCTGGTCGTCCTCACTGCTACATACCCGCCAGCACCATTACAGTTGACAAATGCCATGGCAACATCAGGAAGTTACTTTGTAGGGTCTAAAAAGGGGAGGCATCAATTATCCACCCCTTGTTTAGCATAATAACAAATAACCATAAAAATGGGCAACCAGCAGCCCTTGGGGTTGCTCTGTCTATGAAGTAGCCATTCTTTCATTCCTTTGCTTTCTTAATAAACTTGCTTTCACTTTGTAGTGAAATTATTAATTTTTCTAATTAATTATTTCTTGCAGGAGATTCAAGAATGATCTCTTGGGGTCTGGATTGGGACTCCTTTCCAGTAACAGGAATATAAGACAAATTCTTAATATTCTAGCCTTATTTTATAACTTTGCATAAAATTATTTAGATTTCCTCATATATGCTGAGCGGTTTTTTAACTAAATGTAAACCTTGGCATATTTTTAGTTTTACTGGTATTGTTAACAAAATGTTATTCATATTAACATAATAACTGGTAATATTAAAAAGGAAAGTTATAGGTTTAAAAAATATATATTTAGTATTTATTACATTGCTTTACTAGTTTCATTTCTAGTTGATGAATATTTATTACATATATAATCACCTTCAAATGTTAATAACTGATTTCTCTATATTTATAAACATTTAATTTTTCATTATTAAATCAGTTCACTTTTAAAAAATTGTTGACTGAAATAGTGATAGAAGAATTATGGTCTTCCTCCTCATTTTATTTGGAATGCATCCATTATGCCCCTATAAGTATGTTTTGATTTATAAAAAAAGCTTAAATTTTTTTCAATTAGTTTTTAATCACAAAAAACAGCAACTCTTGTTTTTATTTAAATCAAATAATTGTAGTAATATTGACCCGTTTTGGCATTCTTGAAATAAACCCTATTGGGTCAATAGATTTTTGTCCTTAGATATACTACTTGAATTTATTTCCTATTATTTTTGTCTGCTATTGTTGCATTTATATTCACATGTAAATTTTATTTTGGAAGCTATGGTTATGAGGTATTGATATTGAGGTTTTCAATCTATGTAAAATGAATTGGAGAAACTTTCCCTTTTAATCTGCATTCTGAAATTTTGTTAAAATATAAAAACTATTTGTGCTCTTAAGAGTAAATGGAATTGACACCAAGTTTAGTAGTTCTCTTACTTCATTTCTACATTTTCCCCCTTTGGCTAACTGAAAGCAGTGGTTCTCAAAATAGGATACTGGACAAGCAACATTAGGATCACCTGGAAGCTTGTTAGAAATGCAAATTCTCAGCCCCCGCCCCCAATCTCAGACCTACCAAACAGAAAACCCAGGTGTAGAGACCAGTAATCTGCATTTTAACAAGCCCTTTAGATGATTCTAATTCATGCTTAAATTTAAGAACCACTGTCTTAGATTTGCTACCACTTGCTCTTCAGCAAATTTTAGCTATTTATATTTGGATGCAAAATGTTCCATTTCTTCTATATAAAAAAATTATTGCCACATAAACACAGATGATGTACTTATACTTATTTAAATATTTTCCATAGCTGTGGCTATGTCTTTAAATTTATTATGCTGTGTATTTATTTCTTTCTGTTAAAAAAAAATTTGTGCCAGTCTATTTGAATTCTATTTGTCATTTTTTTTAGGGGAGAAAAAAGCTTTGGGCTTTGTCTATCATTATACTTCTGCTCTTTTTTTCCAAGTTGTTTTCTTTTTGTCAATTACATCTTAACTTTCTATTTGTCTTGTAGCTTTTTCCTAGTTCTTTCTTAATTTGACTATTGCTTATTTTTATCTTTTTTAAAAAATAACATCTTCATGGCTATAATTTTTTCCTCCATATACAGTTTTGCCCATATGCATATTGGCTTTTGATAGAAAATCTTCATATATTTGTTAACTTGTAAATAATGCTTTTTCCATTTTTATTTCCATTTTACCTAAAAAAAAATTTAAATGATGTTTACGGAAATTCTTAAATTTCTTAATTTTTTGGTGTCCCTTGGTTTATTTTTATTTCCAAACTTATTTCATTGTCATCAAGGAAATTATCATTTAGACTCCTTACATATTTATTATTTATTATGGTATACAAAAATTCTTAAAATTATTTTCCTGCAACATTGGTTGATTATTTTATCTCATTTATCATTCTTAATGTTTAGTGTTTTGTTCTTTTACTTGTTTGCTGTAATCAAATTTCTAAGATGTTCTTTTTTCATAGCTCTTTTTCAAGAAATTCTTTCTACATGCATCCATTGTTGGTCTTATCTGGAAACACATCTCCACATTTTTGTCTGTCTCTTTATATATATCTATATGGTTATTATATACAATTGCCATTTATATATTTATGATAAATATCTATATAATATATAATTTAGATATATATATACATATGTATACCTTCTGTATATATAGAGGATGACTATATCATAATTACAGCATTGTTAGTAATGAATTTTCTCTTAGTTTATATTATCTTTGTGTCTAAATTTCTGCTATAAATATTAAATTCTTTTTTTGTTCTAGGAATGAAAGTTTATAAATCTTCCTCTGAGGATGCCTTTCACAATTTTACATTAGAATTGTATATTTCCTGTATAGTTTGCCATTTTTCCTTTTTATTTCAACTTTGATCCAATAATTAGCCAGAAATGTTTTACAATTTTCAAATGTTAAGATTTTTAGACCAACTTTTTGCGTACTTCTAATATGACTGAATTATATGAGATCAATTTGCCTTTAAGATTTCTGCTTTTTTTAAAAAAACTGATTTTCTTTGTGGCCACATGTGTAATTGATTTTAATAAATTGTTCATGGATATTCCAGAAAACACACATATTCCCTAAAGATGTAAATTTCTTGGTATCTTTTGAAAATCCACCAAGCCACTGAGGAATACCAAGAGGCTGTATCCACATGTCTAAGTAAGAAACTCTACTCACCTGCTCAGCAATTTTATGGCTGTTGGAGACCGGAACACTCCTGTAGGTTCAGTATGTTTGGCTCTTGTGTTCCTCAGATCTGCTGCTTTCCAGTCCTTAGACCTAGGACTCCATTTGCTTACTCAACCCACTTGGGGAGAAATCCCTGCCTAAAGTACCTCAGCTAAGGCTCTAACAAAGCCAAAGCATACTAGCTCCCAGCTGCCCCTGTTCTCCAGCATCCATTTGAATCAGGAGAGCTGAAGCAATTGAACAAAGCAGATCACGTGCATGTCCCTATTTTCTTAGAAGCCTCCAAATAGTCCCCTGGGAAAGCCCACAGGTGTGTGTGAAATGTGCTAGTATGTGTAGTCCCTGTGACCAACATGACCTAACACCATGTCCAACATAATGGTGATTTTTTTCAAAAATGTAGAAATACTCTGTAATTACATCAATTTTCTTAGCACATAAACTTTTTCTATCTCTAAATTTCTGTAGTACTTTAGGCTAGAATAACCTATAAAATCAATTATTTTTCCTTGCAGTTTTCTTTATCAATTACATATACCAAGTTTATTGAAGAATCTCTCCCTATGCACTATATCATGTTATGTCTCTAAAGTCTCAGTTACTTTTTGCTGTGCAGCCCTCCTACATCATTTTGGAGGAAGGGGGCACAGGGTAGAGGGTAATGGTCTGCTCATTCTGAATTGAAATCCCTCAAAAAACCCTCTGTAAAGGTAGCTGACCTAAAATTCAGGCAGTCTCTTTAGTATGCATTCAGGTTGGGCCTTAGTTGTGGGGTAAAAGCAATAATCTTATGCAACCTTCTATTACTTACAGCATATGCCCCTCAGAGGTAATGGGGTTTATACTATACAATTTATTTTTAGAAAACTCAACTACTATTGTCAATTGAATTTTTTGTTACATCATGAATGTATTAAATTATTTCAAAGACTTGATGTATTGAAAACAAAATATTTAGCAGTTGCCTAATCACAATACTAAAGTCACTGAGATGTCAAAGCCTTGGATCTGAAACATTTGTGAACAAAGTTGTGATAGCAGCTATTTAGTGAAAGTCCAGGATGTCACTTGGCCCCTCTGGGCACTGGGCTATTTCTAACTTAAGCATCTTCAAATTATTTCTTTTTTCTTTTCTTTTTTTACTTTTCTTTTCTCTTCTCTTTTCTTTTGTTTCTTTCTTCCTTTTTCCTTCCTTCCTTCCTTCCTTCCTTCCTTCCTTCCTCTCTTCCTCCCTTCTTCCCTCCCTTTCTCCCTCCCTTCCTTCTTGCCTTCCTCTCTTTTTCTTTCATTTAAGTGTGGAGAAACGTTTATTCAATCTTCTGCCCATTTTGTAACTAGGTTATTCGATTTTTTTTTCTATTTAGTTGTGCTAATTACTTACATATTTTGGCGATTAACCCTTGTGATGTAGTGAAATATTTATATTTGGTCTTTCTCCTCTTTTTCTTTTTTACTTTCTCCTTTTTTTATTGTTGTAAGGACACAACATCAGAACTTAGGACTTAACATGAGATCTACCTTCTTAACAAAGTATAAAATACGTTATTGTTGAGTATAGGTACAACGTTTTACAACATATCACTAGAGTTTATTCCTCTAGCTTTACTGAAACTTTATTTATGTCCATTGATTAATAATTTTCCATTTCCCTCTCTTCCTAGCCCTGGTAGCCACCATTCCACTCTTCAGTTTTATGAATTTGACCGTTTTATATACCTCATATAAATGCAATTATGAAGTAGTTGTCTTTCTGTGGTGGGTTTATTGTATCTAGCATAATGTCCTCAAGGTTCATCCTTTTAGTTGCATATTGCAAAACTTTCTTTTTTAAAAAACTGAATAACATTCAGTTGTATGTATAGACCACATTTTCTTTATCCATTCATCTGTGGTTGGGCAGTTATACTGCTTCTATATCTTGGCTATAGCAAATGTGCTGCAATATACATGAGAGTGTGAACATCTCTTTTCAAGATCCTGATTTCAATCCTTTTAGATAGTGCAGGAGTAGAATTGCTGAATTATACAACAGTTCTATTTTTCATTTTTTGAGAAACCTCCACATTGTATTGCATAGTGGCCATACCATTTTGCATCCCAACATTATGCAGGAGTCCCGATTTCTCCAAATCTTCACAATCACCTGTTGTTTTTGACAATAGCCATTCTAGCAGGTATGAGATGATATCTCATTGTGCTTTTGATGTGAATTTCCCTGATGATTAATAATATTGAGCAATTAGAAATATATACTGGTTCATTATTTGAATGTCTTCTTTGGAGAAAAGTTTGTTCAATTTTCTACCCACTTTGTAGCTAGGTGATATGGTTTGGCTGTGTCCCCACCCAAATCTCACCTTGAATTTTAATAATCCCCACATGTCATTGGAGGGACCCAGTGGAAGGTAATTGAATTACGGGAGCAGGTCTTTCCCATGTTGTTCTCATGATAGTGAATAAGTCTTAGGAAAGCTGATGGTTGTATAATGGAGAGTTCCCCTGCACACTCTCTCTTGCCTGACAACATGTAAGATGTGCCTTTGTTCCTCCTTTTCTTTCTGCCGTGATAGTGAGGCCTCTCCAGCCATGTGAATCTGTGAGTTCATTAACCCTATTTTTCTTTATAAATTACACAGTCTCAGGTATGTCTTTATTAGCATCATGGAAACAGATGAATACAGTAAATTGGTACCAAGAGTAGGGTGCTGTTTTAAAGATACCCCAAAATGGAGACGTGACTTTGGAACAGAGTAACAGGCAGAAGATGGAACAGTTTGGAGGGCTCAGATAAAGATAGAAAAATGTTGCAAAGT
Organism: Pongo pygmaeus; assembly: GCF_028885625.2. Classification (NCBI taxonomy): domain Eukaryota; kingdom Metazoa; phylum Chordata; class Mammalia; order Primates; family Hominidae; genus Pongo; species Pongo pygmaeus. The sequence goes on along the minus strand of NC_072379.2, from coordinate 72,220,056 downwards.
TTGGAACTTCCTAGAGACTTGGAGGGCTCAGAAGATAGTGATATGGACAATAAGGTCCAGGCTGAGGTGGTCTCAGATGGAGATGAGAAACTTGGGAACTGGAGCAATGGTAACTCTTGCTATACAAAGAGATTGGTGGCATTTTGCCCCTGCCCTAGAGATCCGTGGGGCTTTGAACTTGAGAGAGATGATTTAGGGTATCTGAGGAAAGAAATTTCTAAGTGGCAAAGCATTCAAGAGGAAGCAGAGCATAAATGTTTGGAAAATTTGCAGCCTGACAATGCAATAGAAAATAAAAATCCACTTTTGGGGGAGAAATTCAAGCCTACTGCAGAAATTTGCATAAGTAACAAGGAGCCCAGTGTTATTCACCAAGAAATGGGGAAACTGTCTCCAGGGCATGTGAGAGACATTGTGGCAGCCCCCCTCATCACAGGCCTGGGGGCCTTGGAGGAAAAAATGTTTTTGTGGGCTGGGCCTAGGGCCCCCCTCATGTGTGCAGCCTATAGACTTGGTACCCCATGTCTCAGCTACTCCAGCTGTGGTTAAAAGGGACCAAGGTACAGCTCAGAATGTGGTTCCAGAGGGTGCAAGCCCCAAGCCTTGGCAGCAAGCTCCAAGCCTTGGCAGCTTCCACATGGTGTTGAGCCTGTGGGTACATAGAAGTCAAGAATTGAGGTTTGGGAACCTCCACCTAGATTTCAGAGGATGTATGGAAACATCTGGATATTCAGGAAGAAGTTTGCTACAGGGGTGGGGACCTCATGTAGAACCTCTGCTAGCATGCAGAAATGCATAAGGGAAATGTGGGGTTGGAGCCCCTACACGGAGTCCCCACTGGGGCACTGCCTAGTGGAGCTGTGAGAAGAGGGCCACCATCCTCCACATCCCAGAATGGCAGATCCACTGGCAGCTTGCACTGGAAAAGTTGCAGACACTCAATGCCAGCCTGTGAAAGCAGCCAGGAGGGAAGATGTACCCTGCAAAGACACAGAGGTGGAGCTGTCCAAGGCCATGGAAGCCTACCTTTTGCATCAGCATGACCTGGCTGTGAGACATGGAGTCAAAGGAGATCATTTTGGAACTTGAAGGTTTAATGACTGTCCTATTTGATTTTGGACTTCCCTTTTGTTTTGGACAATTTCTCCCATTTGGAATGAGTGTATTTACCCAATGTCTGTACCCCCATTGTATCTAGGAAGCAATTAACTTGCCTTTGATTTTACAGGCTCATAGGCAGAAGGGACTTGCCTTGTTTTAGATTAGACTTTGGACTATGGACTTTTGAGTTAATGCTGAAATGAGTTAATACTTTGGGGACTGTTGAAAAGGCATGATTGTGTTTTGAAATGTGAGGATAGGAGATTTGGGAGGGACCAATGGTGGGAACATATGGTTTGGCTGTGTCCCCACCCAAATCTCACCTTAAATTGTAATAATGGCCATGTGTTGTGGGAGGGACCCAGTGAGAGGTAACTGAATCACATGGGCAGGTCTTTCCCATGCTGTTCTTGTGACAGTGAATAAATGTCAGGAGAGCTGATGGTTTTATGAAGGGGAATTCTGCTGCACACTCTCTCTTGCCTGCCACCACCTAAGGCATGCCTTTGCTCCTCTTCTGCCTTCTGCCATGATTGGGAGGCCTCCCCAGCCATGTGAAACTGTGAGTCCACTAAACCTATTTTTCTTTATAAATTACCCAGTCTTGGCTCTGTCCTTACCAGCAGCATGAGAACAGACTAATTCACTAGGTTATTCATTTTTTTACTATTTACTTGTGGAAATTACTTACACTTTGGAGATTAACTCTTGTAATGAAATATATATTTGGTTTTACCTCTGTTTCTTGACAAAAAACTTCTAAAATTCTTGAAATCTTCAAAGTGGTGTCATTTTGTCTGTTAATGAGTTGACAGAATTGAGTGAATTTTTTAGTTCAATTATTGTTTTCTTCCATTCCCTGATTTCTACTTGGTACCTTTTAATATTTTCTATCTTTTTGTTGAAATTCTCACTTTGTTTATGCGTTATTTTCTTGGCCTCAATGAGTATCTTTATGAGAGTTATTTTAAATTATCTGTCAGATAAATCATACAACTCTGTTTTTTTTTTTTTTTTTTTTTTTTTTTAAGTTGGTTCTTGGTGGTTTAATTGGTCCACTGTTGGGAATATCCTTGTCTACTTTTTCATTTTTCTTGATTCTCTATGTTTATGGTATCTGCACATTAGACAAAACATTCTCCTCTCCCTGTCTTCACAGACTAGCCTTGTATGGAAAAGACCCCCAACAACTACCAGGTGAAATATTCTGGGGTCTTCACCAAGTTTTCCTTCCTCAGGGAAAAGCAAGCTGCTGTAGTCTTCCTGCTCACTCTGTGCTCAGCCAGGGGAATGAAAAAGCTATGGTTTCTACTAGCACAAGCCGCCATTTCTGTTCTCCCAAAGGCAGCTCTGTGTTAGACCCATCAGAGCTTCAAGACTGGTAAGACAAATGCTAGCTCTTTGGGCGGCCCTGGAGAAATTTGGGTGATGAACTCATGGAGCTACTTTTTATTTAAGCAGGCAGAAGCTGAGAGCTGAAAATTTTTGTCTGCTTGCTCTGTGCTGAGCAAGGGGAAGGATCAATGGTATCCATTAGTGTAAGCCACTGCCTGTATTCTCCCCTAGGTGGCTGGCTTTGCTGGACCCATTAGTGTTCCACCTGGAAAGACAGAAACTAGTCTTCCAGGGAGATACCTGGAAAAAGTGGAAGTGCTGGACATGCAAAATAACCCCTTCCTTCCTCTAAGTAAAGCTGGGGGTTGAGGGTTTTCTTACTGATCATATGATGCTGTGCCTGGGCCTGGTCTTCAGTGAGAGGGTAACCCAATTCTCCCTACCAACTTAAATGAGTCTGGTTTTGCATTCTCCTAGGGTACAGTAGCATTTCAAAGATTTTCAGATTTCTCACAAAGGGAATTAGTCTGTAAAAGATTTCTGAAGCTATATGTTTGTCAGGGGAAGAAGATGTAGGTCTTCCTAGTCTGCCATGTTGCTGATATCACTCTCGTTATTTGTATTTTAATATTAAATGGAATTTAAAAATTCCTGTTTAAAATTTCTCATCTCTGTTACTATATAGTCTTTATACATGCATCTTCACTGGCCCAATTTCTTCAGTTTTGTCCTGTTTTTACTAGACTTTTTAGCAGCTTTCTATTTAGTCGGCCATTCTTTTCTTAATCTTTTTTTTTCTTTTTTGCTTACCTGAACATTATATACTTTTTATTTTCCTCCTGCTTCATTGGCCATTGTTTTTCCAGGGCATTTCCCATGCCATCTTCTTCTAGTAGACTCTAGGTATTAGTAAACCTCAAGGCTTTATCGTAAAGTTCCATTTCTTCTCTTTCTGAGCGCTCCCTATTAATCTCATCAGTCCACACTGATTTAAGTTATGTTTAGGTAGATGGAAAATAATGGATAAACTTTTCTCCCATTCCTGAATGTCCCCTTGCAACGTAACTGTCTTCCATCAGGAGGTAGATTCTATATCTTCTCTCCTTGAATATAAGCTTAGTTATGTGATATTCTTTGGCTAATGACACATTAGCAAGCTGGATGCAAACAGAGGTTTGCATCAAGAGGTTTGCACTGGGCTTTACCCTCTTTTTCTACTGAAAATTTTTCCACTATTACGCAGCAAAGTCTGGCTTAACCTATTGGATGCTGGGAGTCATATGGCCCATTATCATCATCAGCCTACTAACAGCTAGAACCAACTGCCAGATATATGAGGGAGACCAGCATAGAGTAGCTCCAGGTAATCTTCCACTAATGGCACAACCATCCAGTTGACACACAGACTTGTGAATAATAAAATGGTTAGCATATTAAGCCACTGAATTTTAGGAAGGTGATTCATAAAGCCATATAGAAATAAATATGCCAATGACTCCAAATTCTCCCTAATTGAGACAGTCTTCTAAGCTTCCAACTTAAATATCCAACCATAGCCCCGAAATTTCCACTATGACATGCACCTCAAACTGAGCATGTCTTTATATCCTCCACCAAACCTGAATCATAAATAATTAAGCCCATCTCAGTAAATGAGACCACCTAGTTGTTAAACATAAAACCTCAGGATACTTTATTTCTTTCCATCCCCTGGACACTGTCGATTTTATTTTCAAAATATTTCTTAAGTCTTTCCAGTTTTTTTCAGTATCCATGGCTCTTAGTGTACTCATCTGTCTCTTATTTTACTAGAAGATATTCTAGGATGGTCTCTTTGCTTCCATTCTTGAAAACTTCCATGTCATTCTCCATGTGACAACCAGAATGATTTTTAATATAGTAATTTTTTTAAAAACTGAGCTTCCTTTAAGTGAGCGGCCAGATTAATATTTTTTCTTCATAAATTATATTGAATCTGAATATTGTTAACAGACTACCGTCTAGTAAATCTGCACATTTCTCTTTTTAGTTTTTGAGGTTTATGATGACCAAGAGTTGCTTGTGTTGTTTCCAAACCTGTTTATGCCTGTTTTACTTTCCATTATACTTATATAATTTAATCACATATAATTGGAAAGTATAATTTTAAAAAGAATCATTTTATAGAAACTAAGTCAAATGCTTTAGGAAGATTTAATATAAATGTAATGCTGAAACTTTGCCTCATAATTATATCTAAGGGTAATAATTATAAAAGATTTTTAAAAACAATTGTAAGTATCTAGAAGGATTTTACTCATATGGCTTCACAAGTGTCTTCTGAGTTTTTACCCTAAATAAACTGAAACTGAAAATAATAGATGGTTTATTATGGACTGTGGTTTACACAAGGCAGAGTTGATAGAATCTCAGTGACTCACATTCAAAAATAAGACATTGGCTGGGTTTATGAGGGAAGATGGCCAATTCAATCATATTTATTGATTTTAGGTAGAAAGAAAACATTTAAAGTTGTTTGTGTCACTTTTATGACAATTGTTTTATTTTTCAATTAATATCCAACTATCACCTTTAGTAGAAGAATTTCTGCTGCAAATGGATCGGTTTACCTCATTCCCTAATTATAATTATTTAATTATTCAGTGACCTACCACTTAAAAGGCAAATATCACACCATAGTCTTACGGGAGACTTCAAGATATGGTGGCAGCTGTGTTACTCACTCCCACTATCCCTCTCCATGCTCCAGGCACATTGACCTAGCAGAGCTTTGAAGGCACTAAGCTCTTTCTTACCTCAAGTCTTTCACATACAGTTATACTTGCCCGGTATGCTCATGACATGTCTTTGGTGTCCAGCTCACTTATGTATATTCTTCAGATCTCTTCTTAAATGCATCCTCTTTATATAAGCCTTTCCTGACTTTCAGATCTATGGTTGATGTCCTTCATGGTAGCTTTTGTTTTATTTCACAGCATTTATCATAATTTTCAAAAATGTTGTATTTGTGCATTGGTTTTTTGCTTTTTAAACTCCAAGTTCTAATTAAACTCCAAGTTCTAATAATGAGATGACCTATATAAATATATATATAAAATTATCCAATTATATATAATTATTATTATATATAAATATATATAAATATAATTATATATATTAAATATATATTATATATAATCTTTATTTATAATTGGATAATTATATATAATTATCCAATATATAATTTATATATATAAATTATATCCAATATATAATTTATATATATAATTTATATATATAAAAATTATATCCAATATATAAACTATATATATAATTTATATATATACATTATATATAATACATTATATATACATTATATACATTATATATAATTATATATATAAATTATATATTGGATAATTATATATAATTATCCAATTATAAATAAAGATAGATATATATATATATATCTGTTTTTTTGAGACAGAGTCTCACTCCGTTGTGCAGGCTGCAGTGCAGTGGTGTGATCTCGGCTCACTGCAACCTCTGCCTCTCAGGTTCAAGCACTTGTCCTGCCTCAGCCTCCCAAGTAGCTGGGACTACAGGCATGTGCCTCCATGCCCAGCTAATTTTTGGATCTTTAGTAGAGATGGGGTTTTACCATGTTGACCAGGCTGGCCTTGGACTCCTGACTTCAGGTGATCTGCCTTCCTTGGCCTCCCAAAGTGCTGGGATTACAGGCGTGAGCCACAGCACCCAGCCAGATGACCTGTGTCTTTAATTCACTCCCATAACCCTAGAGCCTGAAAAAATAAGTGCTTAGTTTTTTTGTTTAATTAAAGAAGTTAACAAAGAATCAACTATGGTAATTAAACTAATGGGGTAGAAAGTTTTATTCCTGGGATATTTAAAGATCTCTGTAGTTGGCTTTTGCTTCTAATGTCCAGCTGTCTAGCATCTCATGACAATCTTCTTTCACCTCACTGCCATGTAAGCTTAGTGACTACACAGACTTCTATCATGTTCATTGCTAATCCTCAAACAGTACCTGGTACATAGAAGGTACTAAATAAATATGCTTTTATTGATGGACCATCACTGTGGAAGAATATCTATTTTTAGAGTTAATTATGATTTCAGGATCATTTCCAATAGTTCTGGCTAAATTGGAAAAGCATTAAAAAGAAGGAATTGGCATAGTGTCTAGTTATTGATCAATTTCCCTTTTCTTCCTAGGCAGACAAAATTTATTTCCTCAGCTTCTTTACAATTATGTGCAGGCAAGTGATTGAGATCTGGCCAGTGAGTTATGAGTGGAAATGATGCTACATCTTCCAGGTATGGGCCCACTAAAAAAAATCCACTTTCTTTAGCCATTCAGTTGTTGAATAGAGAAGGTTATCTGTCAAGATGGAAGGAGCCTGGGTCACTGATTGACAACATAGAGCAGAGCCTCTCCCCAATTTTTAACCTATCCTGACCTGTGATGTGAGGAAAAACTGATTTTTATTCATTGACAGACCACTCATAATTTGGGTTTGTTTGTACCAGCAGTCAACCCATTCTGAATAATACAAAGGGTCTATAACAATGAATATGAAGGTGACATAGCTACATATTTCTGACCTCAGGCTTTCTAAAAATTGGAGGCAAGGTTCTTTGTATATTGTACAGTGCTAGCAGTCAGTAAATAAGGGACAATAGTTGAAATAATGAAAACAATACTGAGATTAGAATCAAACTTGGAAATCACTTTGTAACTAGACAGCAGAAGGGTTCCTAGAGACAATTTCAAGTACAAACTATGTTCTCATCTTAAGATTTTTCATGCTGTTATAGCATAAAGTTGAGATGCATCCCATATGCTTTAAATCCTTCAACTCCACTATTTGTTATATATCCAGGAATGGTCTGAGACAGTTAATTTATTTTATTTCCTTATATTCTAGATTCATTGATTGAGGAAGAGGAACGCAAGTTGCTGAGTAGATGACTTTGTTGAATGACATTCAAGGTAGAAGATCTATTGCTCTGATTATGTCCCTGAGCATTGAGATTTTGTGTTCCTGGGGCAGGAATAAATCTTTCAGGGAGGAATGCCTCCTCTCTTTACCCCCCTATTCTGCATATTATGCTCAGCTACAGGAGGTCCAAGTCAAAGGAAACAAGACCCTTTAAAAGAAAACTCAGTCAAAGCCACCTTATTTGTTTAATTAGTTCTGATCTGCCTTAAAATCATAAACATTCTATCACATAGTTTTTATTAGTTTCTAAATGTTATCTTTTAAATTTAGATCTTTAATAAGTCTGGCATGTAGTTATATAATATGAGGTAGAGTTCTAACAAAAGTTTTTTCTTTCTAGGAAGCTAGGTTTGAACATTATCAACTAAGTAATCTGTCATTCCCTCAGTGAATTTTTGTGCCATCCCTATACTAAGTTCCAATATGTGTCTCTGTACTTCCTCATTGATTCATTCATCTATTATTTCATAGGACCATTCTGTTATAATTATCCAATTCAATTGTAGCATGTATAATTTGGTAAAACCAATTTATTTCTGTCCTTATTGTTAAAATTGACTTAGCTATTTTGTCATACATATTTTAAATAAGTTTGTCATAAAATCCAGCTCCAATCTTGAGTAGATATACATAAATGTATAAATTACTTGAATATTATATCAAGAAATCTCACATAAGAATAGAAAATGTCTCCATTTATTCTGATCTTGTGTGTCTTTGCAGAGAGTTTTAACATTTTCTTTATATAGGTCATGTGTATTTTTTATTAATTCTTAGATACTTTCCATTTTTTTGTTATTGTTTTTTGAAACTCATTGATTATTGCTAATATAAGAATATACTAGTGAATATTTAAGTTGATTTTATATTTGGCAAATTTGCTATACTCTCATACTAGTCATAATATATTTTCAATTAGATATGTATTTTTTCAATTGGAATATATATAAATATATCTTTATCATTATTTTTATTACTTTTTGTATTTTTTCTTTTTCACCATATATTGTTTCCTTATAACTCTCTTTAGATTACTTTTGCAAAGTCAATTTTGCAATAGGTCTGATTAAGTTTTCTCAATAATGCAGCTTTCAGTTTTGCTAACATTGTGAATTTTTGTTGTTGTTGTTACTCTCTGCTATTTTCTGCCTCATTTCTATTATAGCTTTCCTTTTCAAGTTTTTTGGTTTTGTATCATTTCTCCTTTTCAAACACCTTGACTTTTTGTATTTAAATACAATTGACCCTTGAACAACATGGGAGTTAGGGGTGCTGACCACTCTTGCAGACAAAAAAATTTGAGCATAACATTTGACTACCCAGAAACTTAACAACTAATACTCTACTGTTGACTGGAAGCCTTCTCAATAACATAAAGCTAATTAATATATATTTTGTATGTTATGCATATTATATACTGTATTCTTACCAGAAAGTCAGCTAAAGAAAAGAAAATGTTAAGAAAATTATAAGAAAGAGAAAATATATATACTATTCATTAAATGGAAGTTGATCATCATAAAGGTCTTTATCTTCATCATCTTCAGATTGAGTAAGCTAAAGGGGAGGAAGAAGAGAAGGGGTTGATCTTGCTGTCCAGAGGTGGCAGAGGCAAAATAGGTGGAGAAGGTGAAAGGGGAGGCAAATTACACTGGGCATAACTTTTATTGAAAAAAAATCTATAAGTTGACCAGTGCCGTTCAAACCTGTGTTGTTCAAAGGTCAAGTGTATTTCTGTTTCCTAATATAAGGGTTTTACAACCTCGACACTATTGACATTTTGAGCTGTATAATTCTTTACTTTGTATTTGAGGTGTTGTCCTATGCAGTAAGGGTATTTAGCAGCATTCCTAACTTTACCTACTAGTTAGCAAAAAGACTCTGCTTTAGCCATGACAATCAAGCAGACATTGCCAAATGTCTTCCGGGAAGAGGCAAAATTCTCCTCTGTTGAGAACCACTGGAAATTGACCAAAGCATATAAAAAAATGAGAAATGTTTATTTAGGAAAAACTATTGAGCCTCAGATAAGAACTCTCTAATTAGTGATGTTTCAGTCTTGGGTTGCTTCGTTAGCCTTCAGCTCCCTGGGTGCTGTAGTTCTATCAGAGTGGAATAAGCTAAGAAAACAAGTAGATTCATTGTTGGTGGAGCTAACTTGATTTGAAATGGAAGCCAGAAAATCTCTATGGCCTAGAACATTGTTTTACAACTTACACTTACAGTAGTGATATCTGTGGCAAATGAACAGGGACAGCCGGTGTCATAGCTAGCCTGAGTTTGTGAAACTGACTTTAGGGCAAGCAGCTAACCAGCAGATTGGCCAGAAATTTAACAAGAGATCTTGGAATCAAACTTTCATATGGGTTGTGATAAACTTCTATATACTCCTGGCTGTCTGAAAATCTGTATGGATTTGCAAGGCTACACAAATGCTCAGAAGAGACAAAAGAGGATCCTAGTTATCTACACATCCTTGATTAAATGAGAGGTTTTGTACATGAGCAGAAAAGACAAAAGAAAGGTCAGATTATACTAAAAGCCGAAGGTGATTTCTAATTGCCTGAACTTTGAATGTATTCTTCAATGAACATATGGATGCGATGACAAAGAAAAGAAGACTTACTGGCTCAAAGTGTTTGAGCACAATCTCTAGACAACCATTTTGGCACAGGAGTGATCTCTAGGAAAGCAGTATACACCATAAGAAAGAAAGGCTCCACAGGTAAGTCACTAAATAGACAAACAGGAACAATGATAACCACTGTGGGCAGATAAAAATCTAGGGAATTAAAGATATAAACAATTTTCAGTATTCAACAAAAAACAAGGAGATATGCAAAGGAATAGCAAAGTGTCACACATTTAGGAAAATAACAAGCAAACAAACAAGGTCTCCGATGGGACACAGATATTTGACTTCACAGACAAATACTTCAAACCAGATATTATAAATATGTCAAAAGAATGAAAAGAAACACTGTTTAAAGAATAAAGTATAGGCCAGGTGCGGTGGCTCATGCCTGTAATCCCAGCACTTTGGGAGGCCGAGGTGGGAGGATCACGAGGTCAGGAGATCGAGAGCATCCTGGCTAACATGGTGAAACCCTGTATCTACTAAAAATACAAAAAAAATTAGCCAGGTGTGGTGGCGGGTGCCTGTAGTCCCAGATACTTGGGAGGCTGAGGCAGGAGAATGGCAAGAACCCAGGAGGTGGAGTTTGCAGTGAGCCGAGATCGTGCCACTGCACTCCAGCCTGGGTGACACAGTGAGACCCCATCTCAAAAAAAAAAGAAAAAAAGAAGAATAAAGTATAAAGTATAGTAACAATGACTCTCCAAATACAAAATATTAATTAAAGATACAAAATTATAGACAAAAGAACCAAGTAGAAATTCTGGAGTTAAAAAGTCTGGTAACCAAAACAAACAAAGAATCCTAACAGACTTAAGAGACTGGCATCATTAATATCTAAAGATTGGAAACAATCAAAATGTCCACCAATTGGTGAAGGGATAAGCAATATTTGATACCTCCATGCCACAGAATCCTATTCAACAGCAAAAAGGGAAACAATATTTACACAGTTCACATGAGTGAACTCAAAAACTTCATCCTAGGTGAAGGACTCCAGATGCAAAACTCCTATATTGTGTGATTTTAAAAATTATTTTCCCATAAGTTTTTGGGGTACAGGTGGTATTTGGTTACATGAGTAAGTCCTTTAATTTGTGAGATTTTGGATATTTTTAATTATAGAATGTCCATAAAAGACAAATCTTAGAGGCAGAAAGCCAGTCAATTCCTTCCCGAAACTGGGAAAAACAGCCAAGATTGAATAAAAATGGGACTGAGGGTTCTGATTTGCATAATAAAAATGTTCTAAAATTGGATTAATTTACTAAAATCATTAAAAAGTACACTTACAATGAATGAATTAGGTTGTGTGTAAGTGATACACTAAGAAAGCTGTTAAAAATACTGTTTTTATACCAACGTGAATAGGAGGGCTTCTCTGGATCAAGACACATTGCATTTTTCTTTCAAATAATAATAGTCGTTACAGTATTAGTAACCATTGTATATTTAGCCTTTATTATCTACCACTCTATGAGATTCTTTAAATGTACAATCATATTTGTAACTCTATGAGAGAGGATATAATAACCAGCATGGCACAGATAAATAAATAGATACTGAGATTAAATAATTTGCTTAAAGACTCTTATCCAGGTAGCTTACCTCTTAAGTTCATGGACTCAACCAATGTTTTCTATATTCTACTAGCCTTTTTATAGTCTGTGTGTGTGTGTGTGTGTGAGATGTGACATGACACAAAATTAGCATGGCGTGACATACATTAAATGGAATGTAATGCTTTATTTTCTATATTTTTAGATTTCATAATCATTGGCTAAAAATATATATAATCACTGTTAAAATTATTTCTTTAGGACTAAAATTTTAATAGCTATTTCAACAGCCAAATAATATTTTACTCTGTGTAAGATTCTAAAATAAATGAAGTGAAAACTCAGCCTTCTGACTTATTAATCACTTGAGAATAGTAGCAGGTTTTTTTGCAGACTTTTCATAGATTTTTAGTAAGTTATAATGATTTTATAAAATGAATCTCAAAGTAAGATAAAATTTATTGCAATATTTTCACATTTTCAATAATATGGAGCTTTAGCTTGTGCTCTAAAACTTGTAAGTATATTAAATCATTCTAAGCTTCATTTTAGTAACACAAATAAACCAATTACAAAGAATATAGTTTTTTTCCTTTGTTCATGTCTTAAGACATGAAAATTATGTCAATTGCTGATACTCTGACTTTAAATTGGTAAGTGATGATAAAAATAATAGTCATTAGAGCAATAATAATTGCCTATTAGAAGAGATGTTTTGACGGCACAAAGGTAAAATAAATTATTTATAATCAGTAAATTTTCATAGTGTAAAAGTTTTCTTACTGTGATTATCCAGTACAGGTAAAAAGGTAAAATTGAGTGGAAAATCTTACCACGCCAATGGAAAAGTAATTATTGATGATACTGTAAGGCACTGGGTCTCCCTTCTCATCTTTGTCATTAGGTATGACTTCAAACTTCCACCTGTCCAACATGATTTCTGTGCTGTTTTCAATGTCTTTTAGAATTTTCATCAGATTCTCACCTTCATAACCTAATGGGGAAAAAAAATACCTTGAGAAAAGAACTCTAACCAAATAAAAAAGCTGTATTTTTATGTTTCAGTGTGTTTATGCATATGTAATATTCTAAAGGTAAATAATGATTTTGAAGCACGTTCTACCACCAAATGAAGAATTAATTATAACATTATACTCATACCCACATTTAATCCTTAACTTTAATTTGTACCGTACTGTATTTCTCTTTTGTGGTGCAAATTCTCAGCATATACAACTGCCAAGTGAACATTTCTACTGTATGCCCCACAAAACTTTATATCAATAGATTCAAAATTGAATTCTCTGCTTCCATATCTTCCTCCTGTGCAGCTGACTTCACAAAGACACCATCCTCTACCCAGTTGCTAAAGTCAGAAATGTGGATGACATTTTAGACTTTTCCCTTTCCATCACTCTCTTACCCTCACCTTTTCCCCCTAGTGATATAAAACTTTCAATTTAAGTAAAAGGTCCTACTCTTTGTAAGTTTTAAAATTTCGTTTCTTATTCTATCTACCCAGGGGTCTCCTTTTCTTTTTGGCTGGTTTGCATCTATTTCCTTGGCATTGTTTTATATTTGCTAATACTTCTTCCCAGTGCTGCTGCTTATGCCTGTAGTCTCAGCTACTCAGGAGGCTGAGGCGGGAGGACTACTTGAGGCCAGGAGTTCCAGGCTGCAGTGAGCTATGATTGTACCACTGTATCCCAGCCTGGGTGACAGAGCAATATTCCATGTTTAAAACAATAAAATTAAATAAAACTAATAAATTTCCTAACATTTCTTTCTGGAAAGCACCCTTTCAAAATAATGGCTCAGATGCCCCTCTCGCAGTCCCCTACACGCAGTTCTCGAAACTAGCCCTATCTTAGAACTAGTACACTACATTGTCATTACTTGTGTTTTTCTCACTACAGGTTCCTCTTAATCCGGCCTGCCATAGAGTAAATGCTCCACAAATCAATTTTTTAATGAATCTATGATAGATGATCAACATGACCTGAAAATAAAAGTCTTGCCAATATTACATTCTCAATATTCAATTGATTTGTAGGTATATAACATTATAGTTATCACTGCAGCCTAACCCTGACAGACTTGCTGTTTTTGTTTCTTAATCTTCCTCAACATTAGTTTCCTTCCCTGTAAAAACCTTATTAATTCTTGTGAAGATTAAGCAAGATAATGCCTAAAAAGTTCTCAGTACATGAGTCCTAAAACAGAGAATAAAAAGTTCTCAATAATATTTTACTACTGATGATGATACCATCAGAATTTGAAATATTGTACTAAGTTAAATCATCTCTCTCTTCACCCACACAAAAGCACACACATAGTCAGTCCTAAAATGATATTTTGAGTTGGAACAATATTTTCAGTTTTCGTTTTTTTCTGTTCATTATTTAATTGTTGAACAAGGAAATGCCAAAGGCTATGAGTCCTCATTAGAGCTATTCACATACATATCATTGAATAAACTCATTGGGTTAAAAGAAAACAGGCACTCTCATATGCCAAAATTCGCTAAAGAGGAATGCATTACACTTAAGGTGGATCTGTTCAATTAACTATTAGAAGGTGAAAGCCACCAGAAACTAGAAATACCTCTTCCGGAGCTCATCATCACTTCTTATCTTACACAGGTTTAAACAGTAATTACACACTATTTAATACATACAGTAAAGGGTACAATAAGTAATGATTACATAAACATTGAAAATATTAAATATTATTTCAGACGAGATCGAGTGGATTCAGGGTGGTATGGCCATAGACTAAATATTATTCCAAAAGCTATCATATATCTTATAGTATAGTTTGAAGCTGTAAGTATTAATAATATGCATATAACTGTACTCAGTGGCAAAACACTGAATGGCTTAAACTGCAAGATTACAATAATTATATTTACTAACATTTCATGTTTCTTAATAGTGCTACCTTATTTTAAATGTTTAATTAATTTCTAATTGTTAATTTCTTTTAGGAAGTATAATAGCTCCCCAAATAAATTATATACATATATATATATTATTTTACCTACTGACTTAAGTAAAAAAACACTTAAAGCTATTCATCTATTTTCCAAATTCTGCTTTCATGTCAGAATAAGCTTGATAGTCTTTAGGCATAAATTAATTTGCATATAATAATATATATTATAATATAGGAGTATCCTGTGCATGTGTATACATATATACAATTAGCAGAAATACTAGTAAATAGTAATGCTTTCAAAAAGGCTGAATTTGTTCTCAGTCATGTCTCAGGTCAATAGAAGCACCGACCAACATAACACTGGAACAACGTAGAAACAGCCACTTAACCGGGAGAGAACATGATAGGAATGAATGCAGTGAAAATCAATAACCACAGCTAGATTGTAGCAGGGTCACTCAGTTTAAAATCTTTACCACTGGATATGTGTATACGGATTTTTATGACTAAACATGAAAAAGTCTGGTTTAAATCTGTCTTCTAGCCAAGCAAAAGTAGAAAGAGGCAATAGATAAATCTTGAGAATTACAACATCTGCAATTCAGAAGTGATTCACATAGATAAACTCTAAACTGTAGTCCCCCATTTAACAAATATCTTTTCCCTACTTCTTGTATGTATCTATGCCCAAGATTGTTAAATAATGATAAGTAACTATTAATAGGGTTCCTGTACCCAAGAAGATCATGATTTTAAAAAGGATAAATCAAATCCACTAAATATGCCAGCAAAAGATTTTTACAGAAAAGAATAATGCTATTTTACTTTCATTATTTTGATTTAAAGCCTGTAATCAATCCAGGCTAAGAAATAAAATGAAAACATGATTAATATTTATTTTATATTTAATGATATGATGTTATAATGACTGAATCTAAAAAGTCATAGAAATTTTTGCAAATGAAAATCACATAAAAAAATGCAACAACAAATCTGTATAAAAGTGTGTCCAGGCCAGGCACAGTGGCTCACGCCTGTAATCTCAGCACTTTGGGAGGCCGAGGTGGGTGGATCACGAGGTCAGGAAATTGAGACCATCCTGGCTAACACGGTGAAACCCCGTCTCTACTAAAAGTACAAAAAATTAGCCCGGCAAGGTGGCGGGCGCCTGTAGTCCCAGCTACTCGGGAGGCTGAGGCAGGTGAATGGCGTGAACCCGGGGGGTGGAGCCTGCAGTGAGCCAAGATGGCGCCACTGCACTCCAGCCTGGGCGACAGAGTGAGACTCCGTCTCAAAAAAAAAAAAAGTGTATCCAATTTACAACTATTACTTGCCTCCTTAGTCTACACAAACAAGGTTTTCCTTGCAATTAAATTTTTGTTAAGAGAGACTAATGATTGCCAGAAATTTACAAAAAGAATGCTAATTAAGCTAGGATATCCTACATTCTTACAGTGTCAACTTTTCCAAAATATGAAAATATATTCCTATAAAAAAGAGACTTCAAGTTAATAGATTCCCTGAATCTTAAGTGAACCAAATGATTATTGGTTGAATGAAGTACTTTCTTCTACAAATATTAAGCATAATAATAATTACTGCAACTGCATAAAGTACTTAACACAAACATTGATAGGGTTTGGCTCTGCGTCCCCACTCGAATCTCATTTTTAGTTGTAATCCCCATAATCCCCATGTGTCAAGGGAGGGACCTAGTGGGAGGTGATTAGATCATGAGGGTGGTTTCCTCCATGCAGTTCTAGTTGTAGTGATTGAGTTCTCATGAGATCTGATGGTTTTATAAGGGGCTATTTCCCCTTTGCTCATTTGCTTCTCTCACCTGCTGCCATGTAAAACACGCCTTTGCTTCTTCTTCACTTTCATGATTGTAAGTTTCCTGAGGCCTCCCCAGCCATTTGGAAGTGTGAGTCAATTAAACCTTTCTTTATAAATTACCCAGTCTTGGGTATGTCTTCATAGCAGTGTGAGAGCAAACTAATACAAATACTGTGCAAACAAGTTATCGGTTTAGCACAAGAACCTACAAGGTATGCACTGTTATCTTCTTCAAATTCTGATGAGGAATCTACAGCACACAATTTTTAAGTAACTTGCTCAAAGTTACACACCTGTCAAGAAATAATCCCACCGTAAAGCATATTTCTTTGTTAATAATCTCTAGCAAATGGCTTCTCTATTTCCCTAATTGGTCAACTTGGGCATCTTGATACCTTGCTTTCCCTAAAATTCCTAACCAAGCCACTGGTAAGTACAATTAATCTAAGCCTGAAAATGCACCTCCAGTTTGGCTACTTGCCTGATTTAAATCATGTAAGCTCTAGTCTGCTCACTTTATTATGTAATTAGGACAACTATAATAGAAGTTCTCATTTGGAGAACTATAGTTCTGCATGTTTTCACATTTTCTGACCAGTTTATTTTCTACCCCAAATTAATCTGTTTTTGAAAATGTGTCAGTGTGTTACTCTGCTTCTGAGACTTTCAAAGCTTCTCTTTACATGACAAATTCAATCAAGTAAAACTCTTACAATGACAAATAGGTTCCTGCATTATCTGGCTCCCAATTGTCTTTCCAAAGTCATAGTACTCACTATCCCTAATTGCCCACCATACATTGCTGCTTCAGCAACCCCACCTGCATTCCTTCCTTCAGTCCTTGAAACACAGGGAGCTATTTCTCCTCCTTCTTATATTTTAGGTCCAGCTTTAATGTTACCTCCTCAGAGAGACCTTCTTGGCCATCTAGCTAGATAGTTCATCTCTATTATTCATTCTTCTGATTCCTTGATATCATTTTATAATTATATATTTCATTATTGTTCAATTTATTTTCAATTATACTCAATGAAAATGTAATCTCCAGAAGGATAGAAGCCATTTGTTTATTTCCTCACTGTATATTTAGCACCTAGAACAGTGCCAACACATATCAGACACTCACAGAGAATTCATCACTAATAGATACTTTGACACATGCTACAGTCCTTGTCTTTGTCCATTGTTAGTACTTTGTATGTGGTTTCACAAGAATTATTAGAGTATGCCAAATATGGACTTCTTTAACAAATTTGAGATTTAGGCCATTTGTTAATTTGGAAGCAAAAATAAAATTACTAATTTTCACATACATCAAATATATGTTCCAGAAGAACATGGCAAGAAGACTCACATATTTTCTTTCTTTTTAATCAATGCATTTGTATGAACACTGGCAAATACAGGTATCTTATCAGAAATGGTGATGTCTGTATTCATTTCTTTAGATTTCATGAACTCTAATGCAACTCATGAAAATACTCCTAAAGTATATTCTTACTGAACATCCCAAATAGACTACATACTAAGTTCTTGACTTAGTCAAGCACGTACACAGCTTAGAGGTAGTTGGTCAGATATTCATGGAATTATTCTCCAACTTTGCTGTAAATCAGAGTTACTTAGGGAGTTTGTTTAAAAAAAATCATCTGCTCAGCTCCCAACTCCAGGTATTTCCATTCAGCATGTCTGGAGTGGGGTCAGGTCACTGTATTTTTAACAAGCTCCCCAGGAACTCTGTTCACCTTGTCTTAGTAGACACTTTTCAAACTTCTCTAAGTGAGGTTTGATGCTAAAAATATTTAGCATTCAAGTCCTGCTTCTTTACCAAAGTCTAATGGTGTTTAGTGGTCTTATCTAGTGGTGTTCAGTGATCTTCAGATAAATATAGCCTATTAGTGACTCTGCAAAATGTTTTAAGACCTCATCTCAAAATATTCTCTCTTTGCTTACCCTACTCCATCCACACTATTTCAGTTTCAGTTCCTTGAATATGTCAAGTGCCTTGCCACCTCTGGGCCTTTGAACTCAATGTTCCCTCTGCCTATGAAGTTCACACCCAGCTTTACACGGCTGTGTCATTATCTAGCTAGTAGTTTTTTCTTCTATGTCATATCCTCAGTGAGGTCTTTCCTTATAATGATCATATGTTCACTTGTTAGTGTAAAGTCTCATATATGATTTTATGTGCCACTAGAAGTTAAGATACTTTTGTTTTTCCTTTGTCAACTCTGTATCCAAAGTGCAGAGTACAGCTGGCTAGCATAGAGTGAGTCTCAAAAACTGAGTATTATTTAATGTATTTACTCCTGGGAAACTAATTCATTAGCCTTTCATTTTTCCTTTGTTTGTGATTTTACCTCCCAACTTATAAATTAAAAGTATAAAAATTACCTTGAAATGCATCCATGTGTACCTTATTTTCTAAACAAAAAAATCAAAAACAAAAACCAGATATGTTTGGAAACTTGCCCTCCTTTAGTTTAAGTCTCTAATATCACATTAAAACCCAATACCCATGGTCTCTTTGTCCACTATTTGTTCTTCTATCCAAGACTATTGTTCAAAATCATATATTATATATACCACGTCAGTTATCTTCACTGAAATCATATGGTTTTTGTTTCTTTTCTTTTCTTTTTGTTTTGCAAGGGAAAGGGGTGTTGTGTACTGTTTCTGCTTTTGTTGTTGCAGCTGCTTTACCTCCTCCCCATCGCAGGCATCTTGCTAGATCATTGCCAGTCCCAAGAGGCAGAATTGCAACTGGAGGATGCTTGCCTACATTGGCCTTTTCTGCAGAATAAAAAAAATACAAATAAAGAAAATTTTAAGTTCAGATAAAATGATGGAAATAAAAAGATAGCCCGATGATATTAAATGAAGGAGTTCCAATAGGTACTCATAAACAAAACATAATTGTATTTTTAGATATACACAATAATGAATTAATAATAATTTGTACACATTTGTAGCAACTGATAAAACACAACTACTATTATTCACAGAATGATGGAATTTTCAAAACTCAGGCAAGAGGAAAGCTTTTTAAATATCTTAACTCAGCTAAAACTTGTGGTGTGTCTTATCTCCATTACAATCCTCAGGGATATTATTATATACAGCATAAGATTACAATACAGAGACACAACTAGGATGGATGAGTAGGTTCCTACATAAAGTCCTTTTGCAACATCAATTCCAGGTATATTTTACTTAAAGGAATAAAATATTTGAAAACTGTTGAATTATAAAAGTGAATAAATTGCTAACCATGTCCTTGACTTTTCCCACCCATGGTGCTGCTTTGTGTCAGAGCAAATGGAACACAACGTTAACAGCTGGAATACAACGAGATCAGCAGGTTTTCCATGAGATTAATCTTTACATCACATAATGCTTTGGGTTCAGAGCAGTAAAGATCTCTGCCGCTGACATCCCATATGCTTTGGTTTGAATCATCGCATGCCTTGAATTAATCTCACAAATGTATATCACTTTCTTTTATTTTTTCTTCCTCCTTAGCCCCTCAAAATCAGTGTACATATGTGTGTAGGGACAGAGGGGATAGATAATGCAGGGATATGTCGCAGTGAAATAGCCGACAATAAGATTTTGAGGGCTAAAACAAGCTAAGAATTCCTGCTATTTTTCCTCTAAAATCCTTACAAGTCCTCAGATACTTTTCCAACTAACTTATTAACTTTTGTAATTCTTGAATTCTGGTTGTCTTCTCAGATAAAACATATAAATACGATTTACATTGTTTAATGGAAGACCAGATTAGAATTTTCACTGTTTCTTTTTAAATCAAATATTAGTAGATTAAAGCTGTTAGATCCTTATCAAAAGTGTTGCCGACATGTATTTTTCTTAATTTGAATATTTTTAGTGTATGCAAAGACAGAATGTTTTCTGCATTGACTAAATACGTGTCTGTTTCAATTTATACAGAAGATAAAACTTCTTTTGAATCAATCCGTTTTATGAAAGGGCCTGTTTTAAACAAAGAATTGATCAATGCAGTAACTGAAATGAGACCAAAAAGAGTCAATATTTGCTTTGGATTTATTTCCTCATAAAGGCCAATTCATGATCTCTTTTTCTAACTAGTAACCAGTTCCAACAACTGACTAGATCTGAAAAACCAAATAATTTTCCTGAATTTATAGTTTTTCTTGTGCTGCATACTTACCTTATATCCTCAATGATGTTCCTGTATTATTTGCTCATAAAACTCGAGCTTTTTCAGTTTGAATAGAGAGGCAATATAGAATAAGGCTTAACTGTGCATTCTAATCTCAGCTCTTTCAGTTCACAGCTATAAGACTTTGTTGTAATTATTTACTTTTTTCCAAGTTTTAGGTTCCCTATCTCTACATGGGATTATTAATACTATCTGTGTCATAGAGTTGTGAGGAATAAACAAGATAACATGATGAATAAAAATTAGCTATGATGATGATGATGATGGATGATAACGATATGAATGTACATAGAGGGTAAGGTTTTGAGGGTCCATGTTTTAATAACGTAAGCACATCAATTTCGCACAGACTTTATCACAAATACTAAGACTGCTCCTTCAGCTCCTTGTCTGGGGCACGCAAACAATCTGATTTCCTAGAGCCCCTGAAAACAACTCTGAAAATTTGGTAAACACTGTAAGAAGTGGATTAGAAAGGAAGGACTTCTATGTACTTGTAAACTATTTTGCCAGTTAAATTTTTGAACTACAGAATAATAAGTTAAACCAGTGTGCAACCTTCCAGGTGTCCAATTATGTCACTACTTCCAAAGATAATGATACAAGCAATAGACACATAGATGAAACAGGATTTAAAGCTATCGCTCTCTCCCCAGCCATATTAAGTATGTGTCTGCATTACCTATGCAATCCAAAACCCAGCCCACGGTTCCATCTCCACCACAGGCTAACACTCTGAAGTCAGGAACATCACGGAAAAAGTTTAACCTGAAAAATAAGCATGTTATGGCACATGATTAATAGTTTAAAAATAAGATATTTTCAGTTTTGTATCATTAATATTTTACCCGATGAAATACGTTTTTATTGTATAAAAACTGTAAAATATCTCAGTGATAACTTACATATCCTTTAATCCTATTTTATAACTATATATTCAAGATTCTATAACTTAAAAATATTTTGTAATTATATATTCTAGATTCCATAATGAATATACTCTTTCTTTAATAAACTCTAAAATTTTAAGAATAAAATTAGTAAATTATAATAATTTTCACTGATATTCTCCCAGATGTTATTTGCAGTTCACATAACCCAGAATGACATATACTACATTATTTCATTTAATAAATTTCATCAATCCAAAATTATCTTTTGAGTGAATATATAAATGTGACAGTTATGTCAGTAAATATGTCTTTAACAATTTTCTACTTTCTCCATTACTGGGAGAAATTGATCAGACTGCAACTGGGGTTCTAGCCAACTTTCCTTTTGACTGAGAATCTGCAAATAGGAGTCAGGCTTCACCTTGTATTTTGACCTGGTTGACAGTGTTTTCCACCCGGGAACACTCTAGCCTAATTGCTGGGTCAGCTGCCATAAATACCCACTGCTTCTGCTGTTACTGCATGCAGCGTGCTTAATAATGCAACCTACCTTGGGAAAAGTCACAAAGGCAGGTAATGCAGCCAGCTATACAGTCATAGCCTATTTTCTTGCAATAAAAAAATTCAAACAGGACAGAAATTTTGGTGTGTGTCTCTTCACCTCCCTTGTCCCAAAGATAACAACTGATAGTGATATAATATGCAACTATCCAAGGAATTTTTCTACGTTCTTACATATACAAATTTTCATACATAAATCTTTATTACACACATATTTTCAACATGAATAAAATGTGCTATACATACTGTTCATTAACTTGTGTGGTTTTATTTTAACTTCAAATATGTCTAAGAGAACTTTGTGTATCAGTATATAACATATGCATATGTCATGTGTTGCATTCTGTCAGATTATTATTTTTAGGCACTGCATCATGTTTTATAAGTTCATGTACTACAAGATAAAATGATTTCTTCTTATGAATTTTTAAGCTATTTCCAGTATCTCATTATTACAAAAAAGTATTGTATTTAACATTATTTGAAGAACATTGTGTAAATGCGCGCATGTGTTTTGAAGGCTACTCTAGAGAAAAATATTCCATTACATCATTATATCCCTCTGAATGGCTCCCACTGTCAAATATGCAAGGATTCATTTCCTTGCAACCACAAAACACTACATATGAACAACTTTATGATATTTCTTTAATAATGAGTGAAAGCCAATATCTTTTTATTTGTTGTAAAATCACACTTCCCTGTTTACTAGTGAGTTGAGCATATTTTTATACATTTCCTGGAGATGTGTAACCTCTCCTACAAAAAGAACATTCAAAGATGTGCCTTTCTTTCTAATGAATTGTCTTTTTATTTCTTATTTTTATTTTTATTTTTTTGAGATGGAGTTTCACTTTTGTCGCCCAATACGGAGTGCAATGGTGCAATCTCGACTCACTGCAACCTCCTTCTCCTGGGTTCAAGCGATTCTCCTGCCTCAGCCTCCCAAGTAAGCTGGGATTACAGGTGCCTGCCACCACGCCTGGCTAATTTTTGTGTTTTTAGTAGAGACAGGGTTTCACCATGTTGGCCAGGCTGGTCTCATACTGTTGACCTCAGGTGATCCATTCTCCTTGGCCTCCCAAAGTGCTGGGATTACAGGTGTGAGCCACTGCGCCGGGCGAGTTGTCTTTTAATACTACTTTACAAACTCTTTGCATATTACAGTAATCTTTGCATTTAAATTTGCATCACTTAAAAAAATTTTGTCAAGGTAATACCAACACTGCATAAATATAATAAAATATGTATAAAAATTATTAAAACCCATCATCTGATTATAATATCCATGGATATTTAGAACAGGAAACTTTCATGCATTTTCTCATTTATTATATTGTGGATATTTAACCTTTGTGAGACATGTTGCAAATATTTTATTCAGTTCTAATACTCATTGATTTGCTTATACTAATATATATCCAGTAGAATAAACACATATGTACCAGTTGCCCATTCCAGGAGGTAGAACATTTCTAATAACTTACATATTTCTCTGTTTTCTTTCCCTATAGCACTGCGCTTTCTAATTTACAAAGGTGAGCGCTATTCTGAATACTGAGTTACCACGTGTCTGACATAATCAACATGTGTCTTTCTACTTTTTCCACTTAGCATTGGTGCTCAGATTCATTCATGTTGTAGCTGAAGCTTTTTCCACGTGTAGCTGAAGTTCTTTTTACTTGTACTGCTGTGTTAAATACCACTTATATGTCTTTTAAAATCCATGTCAATGGGCATTTCAACTGGTTTGCTTTATATTCTTGCAAAAAGTGCATTCTCGTACAGGCATACCTCATTGTATTACTCTTTACTTTATTGAGCTTAGCATATACCGCATTTTTTACAAGTTGAATGTTTGTGGCAACTCTGCTTCTAGCAAGTCTATCAGTGCCATGTTTTCCAACAGCACATGCTCACTTGGTGTCTGTGTCACATTTTTGTAATTATCGCAATATTTCAAACTTTATTATTATTATTATTATTATTATTATATCTATTATGGTGATCTTTGATCAGTTATTATAGTAATTGCTTTGAGGTGCCATGAGCCACGTCCATGTAAGACAGAGAACTTAATTGCGAATGTTGTGTGTGTTCTGACTGCTCCACCCACCAGCCGTTCTCCTGTCTCTCTTCCTGTCCTCAGGCCTCTCAATTCCCTTAGACACAACAGTATTGAAATTAGGGAAATTAACAACCTTACAATGCCCTCTAAGTGTTCAAGTGAAGGAAGAGTTGCATTTCTCTTTCAATCAAAAGCTAGAAATTATTAAGCTGAGTGAGGAAAGCATGTCAAAAGCACAGGCAGGCCAAAAGCTAGCCCTTTTGTGCCAGTAAGCCAAGTTGTAAAAGCAAAGGCAAAGTTATTGAAGGAAATTAAAAGTGCTACTCCAGTGAACACACAAACAAGAAGGCGAAACAGCCTTATTGCTGATATGGAGAATGTTTTAGTGGTCTAGACAGAAGATCAAAGGAGCCACAACATTCCCTTAAGCTAAAGCCAAATCCAGAGCAAGCCCCTAACTCTATTCAATTCTATGAAGGCTGAGAGATGTGAGGAAGCTGAAAAATAGTTTGATGCAAGCCGATGTTGGTTCATGAAGCTTAAGGAAAGAAGGTGTATAAACAGCAAGTGCTGAGGAAGAAGTGGCAGCAAATTATCCAGAAGATCTAGCTACAATTACTGATAAAGGTGGTACGCTAAACAATAATTTTTCAATGTAGACAACATAGCCTTCTAATGGAAGAAGATGCCATCTAGGACTTTGATAGCTACAAAGGAGAAGTCAATGCCTGGCCTCAAAGCTTCAAAGAATAGGCTGACTCTCCTGTTAGGGATTAATGAAGCTGATGACTTTAAGTTGAAGCCAATGCTTATTTGCCATTCTGAAAATCCTAGGACCCCTAAGAATTATGCTAAACCTACTCTACCTGTGCACTATAAATGGTGGAACAAAGCGTGAGGGATATCACATTTCTTTATAGCATGGTTTACTGAGTATTTTAAGTTCACGATTGAGACATACTTCTCAAAAAAAAAAAAAGATTCCTTTCACAATATTATTTTCATTGACAATGTACCTGATCACCCAAGATTCTGATGGAGATGTGCAGAAAGATGAATGTTGTTTTCATGTCTGCAAACACAGCATACATTCTGCAGCTCATCGATCAAGGAGTAATTCAACTTTCAAGTCTTATTGAAGAAATACATTTCATATGGCTATAGGTGCCACAGACAGTGATTCATTTTGGGGATCTGGGCAAAGTAAATTGACAACCTCTTTAAAGGATTTAATAATCTAGGTGTCATTAAGAACATTCATAATTCATGGACAGAAGTCAAAATATCAGCATTAACAAGAGTTTGGAAGAAGTTGATGCCAAGTCTCATAGATGACTTTAAAGGGTTCAAGACTTCAGTGGAGAAAGTCGCTGCAGACGTCATAAAAACAGCAAGAAGTAGAATTATAAGTGGAGGCTGCATGTGACTGAATTGCGGCAATCTCATCATATTTGATGAGAATTGAATTTGAAAGGATGAGGAATTGGTTTTTAGAGATAAGCAAAAAAAGAGGGTTTCTTGAAATGGAATCTACTCCTAGTAAAAATGCTGTGAACACTGTTGAAATGGTAACAAAGGATTTAGATTATTACATAAATTTAATTGATAAGGCAGCAGCAGGATTTGAGAAGACTGACTCAAATTCTGAGGGAAGTTCTACTGTGTATAAGATGCTAGCAAACAGCATCACATGCTAGAGAGAAATCTTTCATAAAAGAGTCCATCAATAGGTCAAACTTTATTGTTGTCTTATTTTAAGATACTACTAGATCCACCTCCACCTTCAGCAACCACCACTCTGATCATTTGGTTCCCATTAATATCAAGGCTAAACTCTCTACCAGAAAAAACATTATGACTCCCTGGAGGCTCAGATGATTGTTACTATTTTTTGCAATGAATTATTTTTAAATTAAGGTATATACATTTTTTAAACCACAATGCTATTGCACATTTAATAGACAACAGTATAAGCATAACTTTTATATGTACTGGGAAACCAAAAAATTTGTGTTATTCACTTTATTGTGATATTCACTTTATTGTGGTGGTGTGGAACCAAATCCACAATATCTCCAAGGTATGCCTGTACATACTTCCTAGTGCTTAAGGTCAGTGGCCACTTTAGAGTAATGCATATTAATATGCAACTTTACCAGATAACATCAATGTTTTTCGCAAAGAAGTTGCACAAATGTACAATGGATGTGCTCTATTGAATCCATTCTCTTTAACACTTGTCACACTTTTTCATTTTATTTATTTCTTATTTTTGTGAAATGCCTATTTATCCTTTTGGTTTCTATTATGTATTCTTTTTTACCTCGTTGGTTTGTAAAAAAATTTTACACGTCTTTTAGTCCTTTTTCAATAATTTTTTTCAAATATCTTTTACAAATTTGAAGTTTTTTCTTTTACTTTCATTAATGTGTATTTTAATGAATAAGAACTTAGTTTTAATATTCAATTTCATCATCCCTTTGATAAGTAGTTAGTACCTTAACTAGTCTTCTGTAAGACAAGCTTCCTTACTCAGAGCTCAGAATTCACATATACTCTCTTAAAATGTCAGTTTTACTTTTGACATAGAAATTCTTAGTTTGTTGTGGTGTGAAGTACTTTCTTTTCTTCTCTCCCCACTTTCTCCCATCTCCCCTTTATCCTGGCCTCCGGCCCTCCCTCTCTTCCTTTCTTACTCCCTTTCATCCTTCCTTTTAGCTGTAGTGCAGCACTTTTTTTCTATTTATTTTTTATCCATCTTTTCATTCATTGAATAATTCAACTTTCTACTATGCAAAGTCCATAAGTATTATTTCCACATATGGGTACATTTCTATTTGTATTCTCTATTGTGTTTTACTCACGACTTTGTCCATCTCTGCATTAGTATCACACTCTCGCAGTTACTATAGCTTTCCAGTAAGTCCATATCTCAGGGCATGAAGAATCTTACCAATTATTTCTTCTTTTTTTCATGTACATTTAAACTCATCATATTTCACCAAAACTAAAATAATAGTAAGAAAAACCAATCATGATTTTGACTGAAGTTGCATTAAAACTATGTATTAATTTTGGGAGAAATAACACATGTATAATATGAATTAAGTTTCCTTATTCATGAATGTAGTGTTGCTCTATTTATTTAGATATTCTTTAATATCCTTCAACAAAGATTTAAATTTTCTGCTAACAGGTCTTGCATATATTTTGTTAGATTTATTGTTGGTTGTTTTGTAGTTTTTGTTGGTATTTTGAACATTTAAAAATTATGGTTATTAATAACATTAATATTTTTGTTGCTGGCATATATAAACGTATTTGACTGTTATATATTGATTTTATAAATAATCATATTATCATTGTTTTTCTATTGCTTACATTTTGTTTGTGGATACATCTGGATTTCTATGTATGTAACTGTGGCATTTGCTACTAGCAATGGTATTATTAGTAATCTCTAGTCCTTATAATTGTTATTTCTTTCCCTGTGTCTTTTTCCTTGACAGAATTCCAACATATTGTTGAATAGGAGTATTCATAGTGAATATCCATATCTTGTTCCTGAAGATAAGAATTACTTTTGGAATCTGCCCATTTAGGATATCTGTTATTGAGATTTTATTTTCCTTTCTTTTTACTTTCTTTTTTTTTGATGGAGATTTTTTATGAAGTTAACAAGTTTCCCCTCTACTCCTATTATAATAATAATATTTATTATACATAAATATTAAGTTTTTCTGCATTTTTGAGATTTGACAAGGTCTCTGTCTTTTAATCGGTTAGTGTGAGAATAAACATTTATATATTTCTGCATTATTAACCATTCTTGCAATCCTTTCATGCACCCAAATTGATTCTTGTGTATTAATATTTTTAAGATAATTGAATTTCTTTGCTAATATTTTGTTTAGAAATTTTGCACCATTCTTTATGAACAAATTGACCTATTTTTCTTCCTCATACCACTTTTGTCTACTTTTTAAAATTAAAATTATATTGCCTCATAAAATATGTTGCAGAGTATTCCACCTTTTACGATTTTTGTGGAAGAATTTGTATAATTATTGAAGTTCTTTGAAAACTGGTAGCACTTGCCTATAAAACCTAAATTTCTGGTTTTTTTTAAAGAGAAAAGTCTTAAATCATTGTTTAAATTACTTTAGTAATTATTCTTAAAAATTTATGATTTTAAATTCTTCTTAAGTCAGCTTTTTTTCCAGCTATACTTCTGTAGCAATTTGATTCTCCCTCCTAGACTTTCAAACATTGGCCCTGAAGCTTAAGAAAACTTTGTAAAACACGGCAGTAGCTGCGACATTTCCCACCGAGCTAATTGTTTTTGGTGAAAGCCTAACCATCCAGTTGACTCACCATTGTTCTTCTATTCCATGATGATGTTTCATCTGTTATTCATTCTTGTTTTCTTTAAAAATTGTCATCATTGGTTCTTCAGCAGCATCCTACCCCCAAACATAAACCCCATGTGACTGTCAGACCAGCTTACTCTCTGTAAATTGATTGCTAATTGGAAAATTTGACCTCTCTTTATCTCAATTTCTTGATCCATTCAATCCATGCAGTTTTCCCTAGAAACTCATTCATTCCTTACTACATTCATTCATTAATATCCTTGGGATTTATTTAGTGATTCTGACCCTCAGTTTCCATAACTTTAGAATGGAATTAACACCACGTGGTTTGCTGGGCTCTTTATATACACATAAAGAAAATGTGTATGTAAATACACCTTACTATTCACATGTTATTACTGATTTAATTATATTTTTTTCTTTATTAAAAGTAGTATAGGTGTGTTTTAGGTCAGAGTGCCACTCCTCTATTTCCCCACCTCCTTCCTCTGCCTGCACTGTTCTGGCAGAATAGTCACAATTTTCTAACAAGCAGTAAGGAGAGTTTTTCTGCATCCAATCTGAAACTGTAGCTAGCGGACAATTGGGAGACCTGCCTACAGCACCGGAGACACAAGGTACAGAGGAAAACAGCTGTGATAGAGGACAAGTAAACTGAAGAGACTCAGCAAGAGCCAAAATGCGAGGTCCTGCATGGCACTGACTTTTCACCCAGGAAGGCTGTGATGAGGAGCAGCTGTGAGGCTTCCACATCACAGGTCACCCTTCCAATGGGGAGAAGTGAGAAAATGGGGAGTGTCAGGGAGGACTTCACTCTGGGGAAATTTTTGTACTGTGTATTGTACTTTTTACCTATCAATTCCACAGTGTTCCATGTGAAAAATGAATAAGCATAAACATTTTGCAATGAAATCATGCTTGGGTCCTGAATGTATTTGCACCATTTTATTAATTTTTTTGAAATTAAAAATTCAAATGATTTATGAAGAAAATGAATGATGATGAGTTTCCAATGTTGGACTTTATAGCATTGATTCACCTAGAGAGTTTCCTATGTATCTGCAATAGCTACATTTGAAAGCAAGCCTATTATTTGGGTTTAGCAGCCCTCTGTCAGACGCTTCTTTTTTATCATATTTGCTCTATAATCACCACTATAACATTCCATAAAGTTTCAGTTATGTAAGATGAATACATTCTAAGATCCATGCACAACACTGTTCCTATAGTTAAGGATACTGTTTCGTACATTTAGAAAGTTTTTAAGAATGTAGATCTTATGTTAATTGTTCTTACCACGACCACAACAAAAGAGCAGGTGGTGAAATTGTGAAGCTTAATATTACTAAAAACAAATCCAGAAAACTTCATCTAAGATTCAGAGGCTTACTTTGTGTTAAGATAAAATTGATACAGAAAAGGCAGTAAATTTTCACTTGTACCTAATTGTTATTAGGTAAAAAGCACACCAGGAAAACCTTTTTTAAAAGAAAAGAAAATTATAGTACTGATTCCAGAAGCCTGGAAAGTGTCATAAATCAGAATTCTTAACATCAATATGTAAATATTACTTTTTATTCCAATCTTATATTTTAGTATTAGAAAATACTGTCACTTACATACAATGTGGCTGTATGGGTTAGAAACAGATTAAGTATATAAAATAAATAAATATATGGCTGTAAGTAGTATATATATTATAAAATATAAAATAATATTTTTGATACTTAGAGGAAATCAGTGTGAGAGTCATAAATATTTTCAGCATATCCATGCATGGTGAATGCTCACTTTAATTATACATATTTATATCTCTTTGTATTAAAGGAACACAAGGCTGAAGGATTCAAAATGACTTTACCATATGTCATCAATTCTTTTTTTCCTCCTTCTTGTTTAGAAAAAAAATAATTTCAAGAGCTTGCCTTACGAAAGGTCTGCATTCTGATTTAAGCATTTAGAGAGAGAAAGAAGCATACTTATCTCTGATTATTCTATTCAATTCATATTTATACTTGCATGTACACAGTTACATACTATATTATTCTTAAAGTTACAAGATTAGATGGATTCAAAATTGCCTCAGTAAAATCTGGCTGAATTTTCTGATTTGTGATGTTACCATTGTTTTTGAAAGAATATTTATGGTCTAGAAAACCAATTTTTAATAACTTTCAGCTTATTTATTAATACCCAAACTGTATCTATACATACCTTGGTATCATTGATATTATTATTATTGCTAGTGTAATATCTTTTAAAAATCCATGCATGAATTATTTATGCTCCCCAAAGTTTCATTCCGTTATATATATTACAAAATGGGGGAAAGGTTATTTCATGTTTTTCTCTGTGGGTTTCGATGTTTCATGAATTTAATGTGACTCTCTAAACATTTTAATTTAAAGTAAAATTAATTATAATAATATCCTCCAATCTAATATCTTATGTACTTTATTTCAACAATACATTATAAAATTTAGTTAAACTAGGAAATGCACCTGTTTCAACAAATTCGGTTAGAGTTTTGAGATATTGTGTGGAAGCTGAATTTACACTGTTTTGGGAAGACATTCCATGTGGATAAATGGGATAGTTATAAAAAATTAATTTGAATTAATCTTTATAAACACAGTATAACTTAATTCTGTTACCATAATAACCAGATATAAGTTTTAGAGTATTTGAAAAATATACATATTCCAGTGGACCATTAATAATTGAAACATTCATTTCATTATTGCTGGAAATCTCAAACAAATCTTTTATGCTTATGTGTGTTAAAAGTGAAGGAGAGAGGGACAGAGAAAGGGAAAAACACAGACTGTAATGACGAAAGAGAGCATGAGACACAGAAAATGAGAGAATATGTATTCCTGGGGAACCTATAATGTTATCTCATTAAATAACTTTAATATTCCTCCTAGTATAAAATGAGTTAGAAATGAAAGGTCAGTAAATGACAGGTTCTATGATGTAGCCTAAATATTTTTCCTTTCTTCACTAATGTACATATTTCTTTAAAAATTAATATTGGCAGAAAAATTTTTAAAGTCATTTCTGAGTGAATAGAAACACTAATATTTAGTTGAAATATTCTTGCCCTCATATAGAAAATATTTATAATTTTATTAGTATAAGTAAAACATTTTTGTAAATATATTTTGTTAAAATATAAATTTTTTCTATTGCATGGAAAATTATAACCCTTGAAGGATATTTTTAAAATACATAAATTAATTTTTAAAAACCAAGTAACCGATGTTAAACAAAAATTATGAGTGGTCATTATTTTAGACTGAGCTTCTGCACTAGGCCGCAACAGACCAGAACAAACCAGAATGGAGTCACTTGTGCTAAGTGCCATGTAATCAAATTGAACTTTGAAATGGTCCAGTTAAAAAAAAAAAACAAAACAGGAGATTTGCAGCAACCAATCAGAAGGAGCCCAGTTCACCAGAGCTAGCATGATAAGGAAGTCCTCTCGGTTTTGATCCTATAAGAAAAGTAACTTTGAAATGACCAATCCGCCTTTCATTCCTTATTCTGCTTTCTTCAGCCCTCTTCTGCTTATAAAGCCAAACTCCTGTGCTCAGTTCATTGGAACACTCATTCTGTTCTATAGAATTAGGTGTTAACCAATTCTGGAATTGCAAATACAAGCCAATGAGATCTTTAAACTAACTTTATTGTAATTTTGTTTTTTGACACTGAAGAACACAAAACACCTTTTAAAATGCCATTTTCTCTCATCTGTAAGTGTGTTTTCTACATTCGAAAGGGAGGGATTTAATTGAACTCAGTATTTGCACACTGTATTTACTGCTACAAATATGCAGTAAAATTTATGGTCATGCTGCGTGAAAGTCCATCTCTTAAGGTATTAATGAATATGCATAAGTTATGTGTGTACTGATATGTATATATATATGTTTGGAAATGCAGTTTAAAATATTTCTTGTGAGTTACATGACTAAACATAGAGAATTGACAGACAATTCTGATGTAATGAGTTGAAAATGAAGGGAAAAATAGGATAAAGAGTGTCAATTAAAACAGAAGTTACACAGTCTTCCTGATATTTGAAAGAAGTTAAAATGGAATAATTCATTCTTATTGCTTCTAATTGGAAAGCACATATATATCATTTATGGTCCAAATTCATAGTCTATAAAATTAACCCCTAAAATGTAGCAGCACAAGTGATTAGGTTGCTCAAGACTGTTTGACAAATTTACTGAAATCCATTCTGTCGTGTGAATGTTTTTAATATTAATAATTAGAATGAGTTTTTATTCTGTACACATCAGATCATTCCATGGAGTTAGCTTAGAGTGTGAAGTAAGAACGTATTTTGAAAGGAAATAAATCTAGACTTCTATAGAGGAAAAGACTTTGCTTAGGGTCAAATACAAAAGAATTGCTATAAATACTTTATAAATGAAATGGCACCTGCATCTATCCACTTATTTAATTTAAATGTAGTAACTACAACTATGTACTAGGAACTGAGTTAGATTCCAGAGATTCAAAAGCAAGGTAAAATTCTTGCCTTTGAGTATCTCGCTGGCTTAACTGAGAAGGCAGACAAGAAAACATACAGTTCAGGTCACTATAAGATGCTCTTTGAGGGCAGTTAATGTGGACTAGGTAGGGATGAGGGGTGGCTTAATAAACTTGGAGACATATGAGTTGAATCTTGAAGCTTGGGTAAAGTCAATTAGCTGACGAATTGAGGGACAGATGTGAGGAGAAATTGAGTGAAGAGTTGTTATGTAAGAAGGAGGGTAAATATAGATCCTAGGAGAGTGGTTAGATGAAAATCTTGAAAGCCTGAAGTGACGTACTGTCAGAGGGAATGAGAAAGCGATTCTTTAGTGAATGGTCTTTTTATTCATCAAGTTAGAGAATAAAAACAGTGTGTAAATTTGGGAAAAGGGGAGAAAATTAGTTTAGTAATAGACATGTAGAATTTGAGATACTCATGGAACTTGTGTTCATGGAGTATTGAACATAATAAGTTAATTTCCTCCTTATGATCTCTCTTTGATAAATAAGGAGCAGGAGAGTGAATCCTGATTATGTAGGGCCTGAGGTTTATAAAAATTGAGGCACCCTTTAAGAAAAAATATGCAAAATAAATGTGCACAAACTTTTATAAAAGTGATGTATATATATAAATATATATAAATAAATACTTACATATAATAAAAAATCACATTAGATTGTAAATTTAAGATAGCTTACAAATATTACATCATAGGATTTGGAATAATAACGTAGTTTTATAAATTAATAAACTGCCTAATGCTTCATTTTTACATTTTTATATGAAAATTTAAAATAATATTTGTACTGAGGTCAAAACATGATTTTCTTTTCCTCTGGAATGATTTATTAAGATACGTTTAAATTGATGATTTATTAGGAATGTTCCACTTAGCTTCACAAGTCATCATTGATAAAGTAAATTTTTAGTATTATTGTTAAATATGTGAAAATCAATATTTGTTTTTTGGTCATAGCCAAGCTGTAAGACTTGCAGGCATTTCAATTTTTTGTTCAATGACTAACCTTAAGTATTCTTTGAATTCATGATATACATTACCCATTGTTATGTTAATAACATGACGTATTGTGAGTTTTATGTATCTTCATTGATGGCGATATTTCATAGAGATTTATAAAACATGTACTTTACACATAAACATGCCTGCTTGTTGTAGAGCTGATACAGGCTGTGCTCTACAAGCACAGGAATAATGATACATTTAATATCATGTAACTTTCATCAATAATAAAAATTTAAAATTGTTTATACTGCATTGTTAACTGTATTCCTGGAAGAATAACGCTTCTGTTTTGATGAGGCATTAAAGAGAACTGAATGGGATGATTAGAAGAATTTTCTGCAGATAAGCTTTGAACTTTGTACATTTCAAACCTCATTTCTCCCCTACTACACACATATTCTGTTACCAGGCAGGCTCTGGACCATTTTTATCAAGACATGTCTTCTGGCTCTTTAAATTTACGTCAGAAAACCAGTGTAAAGTCACACTGGGCAATGGGGATATGCCTAGAAGTCATTTTTACACCAGGAGAACTAGCAATAACAACCATACACAAAAATATCTGTGAACCACATATTATAAGTCTCAGGATTCAATCATGTAATTGGACCTCATCCTCTTTTAGTCAAATCCTAAAATGCTCATGCTCATTCAAATGCTACTAGTCACTAGGTAAAGTGTGATGAAAAAGGGGTTGGAATGGAGACAAAAGTCTTTTTTTTTTTTTTTTACTGTTTTATTTTTCCAGTATAGATGTCCAATTTTTCTGGTTAATGCCAATACATATACAGGGCATGGGAGAGGGCTCTTAATTATCTTCCATTGATATATTTGCCTCTCTACGCATTACTACTGAGCTGGCTTAACTAACATTGTTCATAAAAATTCTTGTAGTTAAAATACCCTCTTTTTAAAATATCAAAAACTCAAATGAGAAAGGCAATACAACCACATTGCTAAGATCCTTCCTATAGTCTTGAAAGGAGTCCTTGCAAGTGAGAGACACTGAAGTTGAAGATTCATTGCCTTCAAGAGCATCTGCTTCTGTGCACACATCTTACTATAGCATAATACTGGTCAGAGACCATATTTTAAAATATGACAGCTACTCGGGAGGCTGAGGCAGGAGAATGGCGTGAACCCGGGAGGCAGAGCTTGCAGTGAGCCGAGATCCTGCCACTGCATTCCAGCCTGGGCGACAGAGCAAGACTCTGTCTCAAAAAAAAACCATGAATAATTTAATTACACAGAATTCTAACTATAGGCATAAAGGTAACTAAATGAAAAATATATGACTCATCAAGAAGAGATAAATAAAAGTAAATAATGTAATTGGAGAATAAAACATTATGAATTCAACAAACATCTGCCATTTTCAGGAAATGATATGTACATAATTGAAGATTAGTATCTTAGACACCAAGATATTTATGATTTTAATAGTTATAAATATAATTTGTATCAATTTTATCAAATGTATTATATTCCAAATCCAATTATCTGTTTTTCATAGTGTGTTTATTAGGCTAAACTTGTCTTGATTACGAACAACACTGTTATCCAATAATATAATTCAAGTTGTAGATTTCTATATGCTAATAACCTCTCTATTAAATTATCTTAAACTTTCATGCTCCTTGAGTTGCAGATTTTAAATAGAAGAGGAAGGTATGTATAATCAGGAAAAGACTGGCTGAAGGAGTGTTGTCCAGAGAGATTTTTACAGGGTTTTATTACTTGAGTAATCTAAGACTTGAGTCTTATTATTATTATTATTTTGGTCCAGAAGGTTCCTGGGGGACTGAATCAGTAGGAGAATAACTGAATAATTTGTGTGTGTGTGTGTGTGTGTGTGTGTATGCATGTGTACAAGCAATGTAATTATGGCTTTTATTTTAATTATTAGAATATTAAAATTTCTTTGAATGTGATTATAATTTATGTGAGCAATCAATTTAAAGCACAATTTTTTATCAATCAATTCATTACTGTATTAGAAATCATGTTTTTGCCATGATGGTATGCTTCACCAAAATCTACATTCAAATTATTCCCACAGAAAGGAATTATTGTATCAGTAGTGCTAAACTTTTACACTGATTTTATGATAGCATTATCACTAATATCTAATGTCTCACCTTCATCCAAATGAACTTCCAAAAAACTTTATTTAGAGTGCATGAATTGAATGAATTCAAAGCATCTTTACAACAAACAGATGTTTCATTTAAAACATTCTGATCACTCTGACATAAAAATGGCATTACTTGATCTTTTGGAAAGTTATTCTGCTAATGGAGTCAAGATATTAACAGCTATAGCTTCATTAATAATACACATAAAGAAACTTGGAATTGAAAATGAACACTAATTTTGAAAAGTCATTTGATCTAAATGAAAAGTCATGCTTCAAAGAGTGATATGCAAAGGGACTTTCTGCATATTAAATGATTGCTTTGGGGCAGAAAATTAACTATTAATTTTAAAGCAGATGCTGATGTTTCTTCAGCATAGTTGTGTTTACTGATTTCCGCATAGTCAATGATATCACTGGAGCTCTCATTGCAGATGGTAAATGTTCATAAATATTTCACACAGATTATGTATTCATCAACTCTTTAAGAAACAGAAATTCAGAACTATTTTTTGTTTTGAAATTCAGATTATTTTTATTTAAAAGACATTTTATTTTTAAGCTATCTTTTGCTGAAAAGTGTTATTGCAAAATAAAAATCTATTATAAAGTAAATATTTATAAACTATATATTTAATGAAAAACAAAACATTGAGGAAGTATATTCAAGCCATTCACTATACATTCTTGGTAAAACTGCTCATGCTCTTTTTCTCACATACATTTCATGAACATCTAACCTATGATTTGTCAATATCTCCACAGGCATTTCTGATTGGTATATTTGTGACCCTTTGCAACTCTCAGGGAGCTGTGAGGCCCAGGCCACAGCATAATGGGCTGGCATAAAGGGGATATCAATTCTTCAAAAGTTGTCACTTGTTTTTGTGTTTAAAAAACATTGGAAAATAGTTTATTTTTGGTCACGTTTTAGATATAATGATTACTATTAAAGTAAGATCTCTGTTCCTTGGATGTGTGTCTTACACATTACAAGAGGAAAACATAGCAAAAGCTGGATTTAGAAATTGGAGGGCTGCCAAACACATCATCATCATTCTTCATAGCAATGCACTTATTAATAGCGATACTTAAAATACAACAGTCCTGGGCAAATGCTAAATTGGGCCAGATGCTAGGACACCAGAAATAACCCCAAAGAGTCTTAGGTAAACCTAATTATTACGGTCACAGTATTCCTAAAACCCTGTGTGAACTAGCCCTTAGTACCTTTCTGACATCCAACTGCCCTTCACTCTGTTCTAGTCTCCCTGGCCTTCTTGCTAATGTTTCCCAAACCTATACAATATTTTCCAGTCATTATGCTTTTATGCTTGCTGCTCTCTCTGCCTTAAAAACTCTTCTACAAGATGACAATGAGCTACCTCCTCATCTTCACATCTATACTCAGCCAGTTCTTCTCTGTCCACCTCATTTAAAAGAACAACCACAAAACCTTCAGCAACAATGCACACTCCTTGTTTACATTCCCTGCTAATATATGTATATTTCACTTGTTTATTAGTTTAATATATGTTTTCCATCACTAAACTATAAGGCTGTGAGGGCAAGAGTTATTATCTGTTTTGTTCAGAGTGGACTGACAGTGATGAGATTGTTCCTGGCATCTGGTAGCCATTGAAGACATGTTTTGAATCAATTTATCTGCTATGGGTTTTCTTATTTTTAACTTATTGGTAAGCTATGATCAGTTAACTGCCTGGGGCTGGAGGTAAATTTGAGCCAGTAATTTTACTGTGTACACTTAGATAACAGTAAATGGGAGGATATTTAAGAAAATATGTTATTTATTAAAAACTTAACTGCTATAGAAAAAAATCAGAAACAGGTTATTTTAGTTCATTTGTGCTGCTATATGAAAATAACTGAAATTGGGTAATTTATAAATGACAGGTATTTATTTCTCACATTTCTGGAGGCTGGGAAGTCCAAGATCAAGACATCAACAGATTTGTTGTCTGGTAAGGCTTATTATCTGCTTCAAAGATGGCACGTTCTTGATGCATCCACTCATGGCAGAGGGATGAATGCTATATCTTCACATGGCAGTAGAAGGGGAAAGGAGAGAGGTAGTTCCCTTGAACCATTTTATAAGGGCATTGATCCAACTCATAAGGGTGGAGCCCTCATAACCTAATCATTTGCTTATTGCTCCACCTCTTAATATGATTGCATTGGTGATTGAGGTTCAATATAAATTTTGGAGAGACACAAGTATTCAAACCATAGCATTCTGCCTCTGCTCTCCCAATATTTATGTTCTTCTGATATGTAAAATACATCCATTCTATCCCAGGAGCCCCAAAAGTTTTAACAATTTCCAGCATCAACTAAAAAGTCTAAAGTCCAGAGTCTTCTCTAACCATCATCTAAATAATATAGAGTTACCACTCCAGGTACAATTTATTTTGAGGAAAATTCCCCACCAGCTGTGGGCCTGTGAAATGAAGCAAGTTAAGTCCTTCCAAAATACAATGGTGTATGATAGAATGGACAATATCATTAAAAAGGGATAAATAGGAAAGAAGAAAGGAGTAACAAGTCCCACATAAGTCCAACACCCAACCAGGCAAACAACATTAACTCTTAAAGCTGGGAATAATAAAAACCAAAAAACCCTCTTTGACGATGTCTCCTGCCTTCTGAACACACTGTGCAGAGTTTAAGCCCCTAAGGCTCCGGAAACCCCCATTCCTTCCATGGCTGTGCTGTGTGCAGCCCACACTGCATTTCTCACGTGTTAGAGTTGAATGCCAACAGCTCTCTCAGGCTGGCTTTACTAGCCTGGAGTCTCAGTGGTGGCCCAGCCCCCATAGCTCCACTAGGCATTGTCCTAGTGGAGGCTCTCTGCAGGGTCCCGAACCATGTGGCAGTTCTCTGTCTGGGGTCTGGGGATCTCCAGGACCTCTCCATCCTTTGAAATCTAGGCAGAAGTAGGCATGCCTTCACAGCTTTTGCACTCTGTGCCTGCAGAGTTAGCACCAGCTGGATGCTGCAAACCTTTACCACCTCTGTCTCCTGAAGGGTGGCCCTGGTTGCACTGAGGCTCACTGGAGCCACAGATGGAGTGGCCCAGGAGTGCTGCACTAGAATGCATTGAGCAGAAACTTGAGGCAGCTCTGGGAAGTGAGCCCTGAGATCCCACAGGTGCTCTGAATCCCTCCTTTGAAGTCTTTCTGTCCTCAAGGCCCTGACAATGTGGGCCTGTGATGGGAGTGGCAGCCTTGAAGATCTCTGAAACGTTTTCAGGGCTACTCTTCCATTGTCTTGATGAATAGCATTCTGGATTCCTTCTAGACATACTAATCTACTCAACAAACTTTCATTGGTAACACCCTTGGTGTTTTATCATGAACACATTTCTTTTTCTTTACAAATTGGCCAGTCTGAGAATTTGTCAAATCCTTAATTTTTGCTTCCCTTTTGATGACAAATTCTGTCATTAATTCATTTCTCTCTTATTACATCTTACTGTAAGCAGTCAAGGGAAGCCATGCCACACCCTCAACACTTTGCTTAGAGATTTCTTTTACCAAGTATCACTCCATGGTATTTCGTCACTCTAAAATTCAACCTCCCACAAAACAGTAGGACATGGATACAATTCGACAAAGTTCTTTGCCACTTCATAACAAGGATTCCCTTTCCTCTAGTTGCAAATAACTTGTTCCTCATTTTCGTATGAAACCTCATTACAATGGCCTTTCTTATCCATATTTCTAGCAACATTTTGTTCGCAACCATGTAGATAATCTCTAAGACTGAACCTCTCTCTATGGTCTTCTTTCTTTCTTCTTCTATCCCCCACCTCTCCTCCTCCTCCTCTACTTCCTCTTCCTCCTCCTCTCCCTCCTTCTCTTTCTCCTCCTCCTCATCCTCCATATGGCAGCCTCTATCCAGTCCATAGCACCTTCTACGTTTTTAGGAATTTGTTACATTAGCACCTCACTCCTTAGTACCAATTCTGTCTTAGTCCATTCTGGCAGCTATAACAAACTACTTTAGACTGTAAAGTCTAAAAGTCTATAAAGGGTAATTTATAAACAACAGAAATGGTTTGATATCACAGGGGTACAGCAGAAGAGCAATTTAGCTCAGGATGGATCATACCTTGAGTCTCATCCATATCTGATTTAGAAGATATTCAGATGAGACTCTGGATTTTAGATTTTTGAGTTGGTATTAAAACAAATTAAGACTTTGAGGGCTATTGGGATGGAATGAATGCAATGTATCTGTATGTAAGAAGAACATGAATTTTGGGGGACCCAATCCAGAATGCTTTGGTTTGAACTTTCATGTGTCTCCAAAATTAATGCTTATACTTAGTGCCCAATGCGACAGTATTAAGAGGTGGGGTACTGAGGATGTGATTAGGTCATGAGGACTCTACGCTTATGAATGGGATTAGTGAATTCATAAAGGGGCTTGAGGAAACTAGCCAGCTCTTCTGCCATGTGGAGACTCAGCATTCATTCCCTCCAGAGGATGCAGCAAGAAGACACCACCTTGGAAACAAAAAGTGAGCCATCAGCAGATACCAAATCTCCTGGTCCCTGGACCTTGGACTTCTCGGCTTCTAGAACTGTGAGAAATAAATTTATGTTGTTTGTGATTAGCCAGTCTAAGGGATTTTGTTATAGCAGCCAGAACAGAATAAAACACAACTTAAAGCACATACACAAATATGAACCGGTCATTTCAAATGGCCAATTCAGAACGTGTTTGTTTCTTTAGAGTGTTTCAGCAATTTTGATAGGCAATAATCTTTAAACAGTGACACACAGATCTCTAATTGCTATTTGGCCTTTGTTGGTGAGATAGATAATAAAAGTTAGACTTTTCAACATCTTTAAAATCATAGTGCATTTGTGGATGCATGTAAAAGGTGACTAAAGGCCTACAATGACTCAAAGGGGGAAATTTCTGTGAAAGGCAAGCAATTATATGGCCTTATTCATTGTGGTAACATATTTTTGTTACTTTTATTAATCCGTAGATCTTTAATTTAGAAGCCTGAATCAATTTTCAAACTCCATCACTCCAGTGACCAAGGCAGAATCAGAATTATGCTTACACATTTAATTGGGGGAGAGCTTGCCGAATCATCTGCATTTTATTTTATGATTAATCATGAGAAGGAGAGAGTTGAGTGCTTCACTTTTATATTAGTAAAGAAAATTTTTTATTCTTGAAATTTGCGACAGAGCTCAATTAAATTTTGATGAACATTTCCTTAGCCTTTTGAGGATTCTGTTCATTTCTGTGTCATAATTTCATAACAAGAGACATATGTAAAAGGTCATAAGCTCTGATTCAAGAGAGATTTTCCTTAAATAAAATATGGTAGAAATTTGGTTATATAAAATGATATTTTAAATTAAGAAGGTAATGAAATCTGTGAAATCTGTTATGCATTTTCTAAATTATACATTTATTTCAATAGAAGAATATATTCCAAAGTTTCACTACGAAATATGCATGATATTTGAAATATGTAAATCTGTAGGTTGACTGTTGCATTATATTTTAAAAATTATGTGTCTTTTGCATTTAGTTCAGGTAGATGAAAGCAAAGATTTCTAGCAGCTTTCTCAGAAACAATTAATTATTCTTAATTATCCTGATCAATCTGAAAAATAATTTACATATGTTAAAGTTATCTTGTTTTTATTTCAATTCATTAAGTGCTTCCTATTTCTCACTTAAAATTTTAGAAATAATGTGAGAATAAACCATCTGTATTTTCATGAAGATTAGATTCAGAAGGGGAAAAGTAATGTCACAAGTATACAAAAAACTTGATATGAACTTTTCATAAGTCACATTAACATGTGAAGTTGGTGTACAGCTAGAGCTATACATACTTATTTTAATATAGTGAAGGAAAACATATTGTTATGTAAAACCCAAGAGTAATTTATATTTTATATTTCATCTCTTCTAACTAACCTATACCTCCAAATAATTTATTCAATTATATCACAACATGGTCCATTAGGAAGGAAACAACTTATTTGAAACAGACTAGTGTTTCAGACACCTTGAAACAGAATAATCAGGATCAGGGAGAGATGATTTATATAAAGAGATAGAATGGAAACACATAATACACACCCATATCTGTTTTAAAAACAATTAAAGATAAAAAATGAAATGCCCAGTGAGTTTTAGTATTTGCCAGATAATTTAGATTAGGAATAGTTTTAGTTCAAGAAAGTTATTTCCCCTTATAAACATAGTTTTCGAAAAAAAATAAAGTTGGGATAAAAGAAGAGTTGTATACCAAAAGAATACATCAATCTGTTGTGGTAAAGAGGAAAATATTTTTAAAAAAGAATTTGGAAGAATAAATAACCGCAGGTTTAAAGTAGCAGAAAAAATGCATACTATACTTTCAAGAATATGCATTCAAAAATCTATTGTTAGCATTGGAAAAGTAATAAACTAGAAATGGTGATAAAACTAAAATGTATAAATCACCAAGGGTATCAGAGTAATAGGGAGACCTTATGAAACAGAGCAACTTCTAACGCCATACATTAAAAGAGAATCACTGCAATAGGACACTCTTAGCATGATGAGGGGCAATACAGCTAGAAACAGGGCTGGGAGGATTCACAAGTGAGCAGATCAGTCATTGGGTTCAGAGAAAGGGCAACATCATAGCCTGGCCAGAGTCCTCATTCTGAGCAACTACCTGTGGCATTTGCCTTTAGGATAAACAAAGACTAGCTCTCTAACAGAAGTC
Organism: Pongo pygmaeus; assembly: GCF_028885625.2. NCBI lineage: Eukaryota > Metazoa > Chordata > Mammalia > Primates > Hominidae > Pongo > Pongo pygmaeus. Next base: position 72,177,072 of record NC_072379.2, on the reverse strand, counting down.
TGAGTCTGACACTAGGGATGCAGTGTGGGCATCAGTATCAGAGGCAAACAGGACATTCTCATGTTGATCAAGATGAAGCTAAAAGTTCAACACAATTATATTTAAATTCATTTTTTAAAACAAACTTTTGACATTGAATATTTTCAGCCAGGCAATTCTACCCATAGCCACTGATTCCATAAAAATATTTGAACATACTTTCAAGAATATGCAGATAAATTGATAGATATTGATGTAGCATATTTGGTAATAATTGTAAAACACAGGCAATATAAATATTCATCAGTAATGGGATGGCTCATATGATTATGGAATATCATGCAGCAGTTAGAAAAATGAAACTGATCAATGTCTACTGAAATGGAACAATGTGTATCACCTGCTTTAGAGTACAGAAAGCAAGTTGCAAGATAATATAAAATCTATATTCTGTTACGTAAAAAACTACCTATATTTCGTATATATATTTCATATCTATATATACACCTATGTGTGTGTGTGTGTGTGTGTGTGTATGAATACATTATAGATAGAGGGGAATATGCTCATTTATATGTGTGTATTAGATTGGGAAGCTACACCAAACAACAACAATAATAATTTCTGAGGAGTAGTAGTGCTCAAAGTGGGACCTTTAAATTTTTTCTAAATAATATTCATTGTAGTGTAGACTTTTTACAGTTATATATATTACCTTCATTTTTTAAACATGTTAAGATAGAGCAGAGGATAACAGGATGCCTAGAACTGAAAGAGTAGAAGGATACATGTGGTACATATTTCAAGTGTAGTAGGAAAAAAGTGCAATGAGAGAACAGGACTAAAATCAAATTTATTCCAATATATTTACATAGTGCTACAAAACAGTCATGCTTTTATTAATTATTAATTCATATTTGTACAAATAATACAGGTAATAAACCACATTCATTGAGGACATGCTACGCAGTAGGTACATTGTTATTTGCTTCATAGGCATTATCCCATTTAACTTCACAACTATCCTATAAGGCAGGCAGAAATCCTCATTTTACAGATAAGATAATGAAGCCACACAGAGGTTAAACTGTAAGGCTTGTAATTAGCAGAGCCAATTGACCTCTTGTTTAACTATGAAATACAGGAAAATCCTGGATTAACTTGCTTTGATTCAACTTACAGGGGTCTTAGAATGGCAACAGTTTTGAATGCACAATATCCTAATTCTACAGAAGAGCTTCTTTTTTGAAGTCCAGAGAATATTAAAGGACAAGAAAAAGAGCCATCCTGACTGAGCTTCTGCGTTTACAATACTTTACTTTTGCTTGGCTTTATCTACTTGGGGACTTCCTGCATGTAGCTAGCTCACTTAGCCAACAGTCTGATCACGATCCTCCAGATTCTGGAGTGTGGAGCTTGACGAAGACATTGTTCTGAACTAAATTCCTGTGGTGAGCCTGTCATCCACACAAGGAGGTTCTGCAGATCACTGCCCAGCATTGGGAAACTGATCCCAGACAGCAGGCAGCAAGGCAATAGAATAAAGAGCTGAATATAATGCTGAAAGACTATGCTAATTAATTATACTTTATGAATGTATTTTTTGTATAAGACACTATGGTACAATTTTATTCTGCGTTTTTAAGAGTACAATTTAAATATTTGGTTTCTGGTTCCTGAGAATGAGATGTAAGACTTATTTTAAATCAACTGCTTTTTAAAAAAAAAAAAAATGAAGCATGCATAAAGCTTATAGAGCTTCTGTCCACTTCATGTGGTCTAATGTTTACCCTCATGTTGATAGAAAGAAAGAGGTCAATGAAATAAAATGACATTAATTATTTAACTAAGCCAAGTTAATGGTGATTCGTTTAGGTGCATATTAGTGACTTCAAAAGTACACAGTTTATGTTAAAAAATATATTTTATTTTACTAGATCTTACCTGTTAACAATGAAGTATAAGAGAGTGATATTGATTAGATTTGGTAAGTAGTAAATGAAATCGTATTTTTTTTCATTAACCCATTTATGCTGGAGGTTGCAATTTTTAAAATTTAACTTGAATTTAAAAATAAGATCTTGGCGATGACCTTGAGCTGTAGAATATAAATAACTCCTACATGCTTAGTGTTCCAATAATGGAACACTAGGCATAAATGGGCTAACTAGCTTTCTCTTTACTTTTAGCAGATATTTTAAATATAAGAAGTACAATAAAAGAGAATCGTTCTTCAAATACATGGTTTGGCACTGTTCAAACTGGCATTCAGCTAGTTTGTTTTGTGTGTGTGTGTGTGTGTGTGTGTGTGTGTGTGATTATTATCATTATTAGTACAATAAGGAGCATTACTTCACAATATTTAGAAAGAAGAAAAATCTGCTAGAAATGGACTATTTTGGAAAACCAGTATTTGCACTGGTTTCTCTTATGTAGTTGATATTTCATTTTTATGTACTAATATGCTGCTGTGTTCAAATAACATTATTTCTAGATATGTCAGGCAGCTTATTTAATTAATTAACATTAATTGAGTTAATGGTAATAATACTATCCTTGGACTTACCCTGGCATTGGTCCATTTCCAGAAAGACTGTAAACCTGACGAGGATTTAGTAGATACTGGAATTTTCTGTAAATTCTATAAAGGTGAAAATGTGGGAAAAAAATTTAATAATATTCAATACTTTTAAAATAAGTAATGTCTCTCAGTGTTATAAAATATATATAGTTGCAATTAATTATATAATTTAATAAAAAATTTCTATCAATTAAATAAATTCTGAATCAATATCAGAAGTCTAACAGCTCAATAGCAATTAATGGTTTTTTAAAAGGCTTAGTAGCCACTATTAAGGCAATATAGTGCATAAGTTAGAAATATTGCTTGGATCCTTAATATGCACATACATTTAGAATATTCTCTAACCCTCTTTCGAACATTATTTAGCTAACTAGATTTCAAATAAATATATATATTTTTAATATTTCGTATAAAATTGCTTAAATATCTTCTCTCAATAAATCCTTGTGAATAATTTGTCCTCTATAGATCTCTAATAGATCTGAAAATTATCTATCCCCTATACGATATGGGATTGTACATTGTATATGTGTACATGTAAGCAAAGAATGTAGCCTCATCTGGCCTAATCATTTCATATAAACAAAATCTTGACCAGTCATCTCACAAAATTGCTAAACTGTCTTAGCAGCATATATCAAATAATTCTTTTTTTCTGAAAGAAAACAATCTTTATAAATAAATGCAATAGAAATGTTTCTATGCATGCACATATCTCACGTGGTTTGAATTCTTAGACAAATACTAAAAGTAAAAAGATAAATAGTACATCAAAAAGTGAATTTACCACAATCAGTTAGGCATTATTCCTGGGATAAAAAGTTGGTTCAACATACACAAATCAATAAATGTGATTCACCACATAAATAGAATTAAAAGCCAAATCCATATAATTATCTCAACAGATGCAGAAAAAGCATTTAATAAAATACAAAATTCTGTCATGAAAAATAAATCTTCAACAGACTAGACATCAAAGGAACATACCTCAAAATAATAAAAGTCATCTATGACAAACCCACAGCAAACAGCATACTGAATGAGCAAAAGCTGGAAGAATTCCCCTTCAAAACTGGAACAAAACATGCCCACTCTCACCACTCCTATTCAACATAGTTCCGGAAGTTCTAGTCAGAGCAATTAGATAAGAGAAAGAAATAAAAGGTATCCAAATAAGAAAATAAGTCAAGCTCTCTCTCTTCATTGATAATGATTCTATACTCAGAAAACTCTCAAAATTCCACCAAAAGGCTGCTAGAACTGAAGAATTTTAGCAAGGTTTCAGGACACAAAATAAATGTATAAAAATCAATAGCATTTCAATAACATCCAGCCAGAGTCAAGTCAAGAATACAATACCATTTACAAGAGTCACACACAAAAAATGAAATACCTAGGAATACAACTAAGGAAGGAGGTGAAAGTGCTCTACAAGGAGAACTACAAAGCACTGCTGAAAGAAATCAGAAATGACACAAACAAATGAAAAAAAATTCCATGCTCATGGAAGAATCACTATCATTAAAATTGCTATTCTGCCCAAAGCAATTTACAGATTTAACACTATTTCTATGAAACTACCAATGTCGTTCTTCAAAGAGTTAGAAGAAAACTCTTCTAAAATTCATGTTTAACCAAAAAAGAGCCTGGATAGCCAAAGCAAGCCTAAGCTAAAAAGAATAAAGATGGAAGGATCACACTATAAGGCTACAATAACAGAAACAGCATGGTACTGGTACAAAACCAGACACTTGGGCCAATGGAACAGAGTAGAAAACTCAGAAATAAAGCTGCAAACCTTCATCTGATCTTCAACAAGGCCAACAAATACGAAACAATAGGGAAAGGACTTCCTATTCAAAACATGTTACTGGAATAGCTGGCTAGCCATATGCAGAAAAATGAAACTGGACTCTTATCTTTCACCACATACAAAAATTAACTCAACATGGATTAAAAATTTAAATGTAAGATCCCAAACTATATTTCTAAAAGAAAACCTAGGAAATACCCCACTCGACAATGGCTTTGGCAACACATTTTTTATTAAGTCCTCAAATTGCAACAAAAACAGAAATTGACAATTAAGCTACAGAGCTTCTGCACAGCAAAAGAAACCATCAACAGAGTAAAGTGACAATCTGCAGAATGGGAGAAAATATTTGCAAACTATTCATCCAACAAAGGTGTAATATCCAGAATCTATAAGAACTTAAATCAATAGGAAAATAACAACAACAAATAACCCTATTAAAAATGGGCAAAATACATGAACAGACACTTCTTTAAAGTCATACAAGCAGGAAACAAACATATGTTTGTTTCACTAATCATCATGGAAATGCAAGTTAAAACCACAATAAAACACCATCTCACACCAATCAGAATGGCTATTATTAAAAAGTCAAAAACCAGTGGATGCCGGCAAGGCTGCAAAGAAAAGGAAATGCCTGTATGCTGTTGTTGTGAATGTAAATTAGTTCAGCCATTGTAGAAAATGGTTTGAATATTTTTTTAAGAACTTCAAACAGATCTACCATTCAACCCAGCAATCCCATTATTGGGTGTAAACTCAAAGGAAAACATACCATATACCAAAAAGATACATGCACTTTTATTTGCATCCCTACTCTATTCACAAGAGCAAAGACATGGAATCAACCTAGGTATCCATCAACGGTGGGCTGGATAAAGAAAATGCGGTACATACATAGCATGGAATACTACACAGCCATTACAAAAGAATGAAATCATGTCCTTTGCAGCAATATGGATGGAGATGGAGGCCATTTCCCTAAGAGAATTAACACAGAAACAGAAAACCAAATATTGCATGTACTGATGCAATGTTAAGCAGCAGCTAAACATTGAGAACATACACACATAAACATGGGAACAATAGACATGGGGGACTACCAGAGTGGGGAAGGAAGAAGTGGAGGAAGATATGAAAAAAACTACCTGTTGGGTACTACGCTTGCTACCTGAGCATAATATACTCGTGTAACAAACCTGCACATGTACCTCCTGTATCTAAAGTAAAAGTTGAAATTAAAAAGATTTTTTTAAAGTTAAGGAATATATTTAGGTTACTAAATTGGTTTTATATACATGTGAAAATATGATTATTTTATAAATAAATTCTTATGATATTTACTGATAAAACTCTCCAAATTCAGTATGTAATATCTGCTCATATCACCTAGAGTTGTTCTCAATACCCTCTTTTCCCTGGCACCTGAACCTACTAGTGGACAACTCTGTGCCTTCCTAAAAGAAAACCTAGGAAATACCCTATCTGACGTTGTCCTTGGCAACAAACCTAAAAAAAATGCCTATCAAACCTGGCTGTTCTATCCCACTGCCTTACTTAAGGTCTTCAAGTTCTTTCACCAGCTTTATAAAATTCTTGGCAGGCCAGCCCTCCTCTATACTGTTGTCTAAGTACAGTCATGCCTTATGCATGATGCAAAATTTATGCCAGTGTCGTTATTCACAATATAAAATTAAGACATCTTCACAATTCAGCCACAGTTTCTCCCTCATCTTTCCCCTCTTTCTCCTTACATTGTCATCACGGTAAATCCCTCTTGGTTGACACCCTGCCTTTTCACAAGTCTGCCTTTCTCCTTCTTTCATTAGGCAAACATCTATCATATAAGAACCTATAAAGAAGCCACTTCTTCTCTAAAGACTTCTTGGTCTTCAGAGATAGTTATCTCCTTCTCTGAACTTTGATAGCACTTTTATTTTAAACATTTCTACCTCAACCTGTAATACATGGTATTGCCATAGATCTATTTATGTCCCTGCCTCTCTGCATGACTGTGTATTATGCCTCTTATTCCCAGTCACTAGTAGAGTTTGGATTCAACTAGGTGTTGCTGCCTGAACACATATGTGAACATTTTCAGACTTATTGATTGATATGGAAAACTTTATGTGGATTTATGATTCTGTGACCTTTTGCAACTTATCTAACATATCAAAGTCAAAAAAGCCAAAACATTTGGAAAGGAAAGCACTGAACGGGATCACCTTGTGAAAGGTGCCTCTTATGCAGGCAGAAAAATTATGTTTGCATTCAAAACAGATCACCTTTAAAACATATTTACATTTCATTTGACTTTGCGTGGTCCCAGTCAATGAATAAAGAACAAAACACAAGTAGATGTGTATATAGAAGAGCTTGAAGTTGAAGCCCCCAGTAAGTTTAATTTCCTTAAGATTTTAGTGTAACTATATATATATGTATATTTTTAATTTAGGGAAAATTATTTATATGTACTGGTAGAAAGGGAAGGCAAATATTCAACTAAGGGTCATTCTACATGATTCATATTATCTTAATTGGAGAAAAAATTATTTTCCTTTGAAAATACTATTTTTTTTCTCTTCAAACTTCAATATTCTGTAATTTCCAATGTGGATTTAAGTCTCATCTAATTCTTTGTGGAAAGTTTTCTTTTTTTGTTAAGCTATCAATAATATGTACAGCTAACTGACTGCAAATAGTAAAGAAGAAAGTAATTTCAGCATTATTATTTAATTATTATTTTATGAGTAAAACTATTCCCTTTAATAAATCATTGGGAATATTTTTAATTATTAAAACATTATTTAAAATAATTTCTATCATGTTTAGAGGAGTAATACATAACTATGTATTGATGAAAAGAAAAAAAATCTTATACTCTTATTTTATTTTATTTATTTATTTATTTTTTTGAGACAGAGTCTCACACGGTCGCCTGGGCTGGAGTGCAGCGGCACGATCTTGGCTCACTGCAACCTCCCAGGTTCAAGCGATTCTCCTTGCCTCAGCCTCCCAAGTAGCTGGGATTACAGGCGCCCAAGACCATGCCTGGCTAATTTTTTCATATTTTTAGTAGAGACGGGGTTTCAATATGTTGGCCAGGCTGGTCTCAAATTCCTGACCTCATGGTCCGCCCACCTCAGCCTCCCAAAGTGCTAGGATAATAATCTTATACTCTTTAAAGCAAAAATGTTTTGTTGATTCAATAATGAAAAGCATTCTCCATTTCATGGAAAGAAAGCTGGAAATTTAAATGGTAGAAAAAAATTACTTGATTCATGGAAACATTTCAACTTTGCTATTTGGTGAGCCACAAAGGAAATTTGTTATACTGTTGTCATATTTGTTATGAGTGCTTTCATCTGCTTGCTTATTTTTGGTTGAGATTAGGAGAGGTATCTAAAAAGCATTAAGGCAGGTATAACTGCATTTTTGTTTATGATGGTCATCTTTAGTAAGACATAAGATTTACTCTTCAATGTAGTGATTTTCATATTTGTATTAAATAATATGATTTAATCATTCATTCATTACAAAATAAAATGTTATCAGCCAGAATGCTGAAATACCTGATAATGCAGCTCATTCTTATTCAGATTAAATATATTGTACTTCTCCAGGAAATATGGCATCATGTTCTCCAAAATGCACATGCAGAAAATCATTATAATATATTTTGCCTAGATGTTGGGTATAAATTCTGTTCCTCAGTACTGAGTTATGATTTATGTGGATTCATCTTGTTAACCATTTAGCGAACCAATTTTCATTCAACAGTATTTATGAAGCCAGACTCTTTGTTAGGGGATAGGGGTGATAGGTGGGGTAGAGAGAATTCAAACACCTGAGCTATAATAGTAAAAATAGTTACAAAAGGCCATTGTATTAAAATTTCAATCCTAAAAACAAGATCATATAAACATATTAAATGCTAGCATCATTTATTTTGCATTAAAATTAGCAGAGAGGAATAATTGTTTTTAAGCATTTTTACATCATAGTTTTGTCTATTTTTTTACATATACATGACATAGACACTAAAATTAATCAAAAAACATACCGTTCTCCTTGTTTTCCACCACTTTTGGGGTTCACAAAAACTAAAAGTGGGTGAGTACCAGGCACAGGAGTGATCTATAAGAAAAGTTATATACATGGAAAAATTATTAGGCCCATTATATATGAAGAAGACTCCTTGTTATTTCTAAATTATAAAATACCAATATGCAATTTCAATAATATTACTTTCCACAATGTGTGTGTGTGTGTGTGTGTGTGTGTGTGTGTGTGGTGTGTTCAACAGGAAAACCTCCTCCACAAAGAAAGGCATGCCTATCTAGATAGAGGGCCAAGGGGAAGGCAGTCAGGAAGAGGGAATAACCTTTGTAATTCCTGTAAGATAAAAACAAAAGTTATGATTTTCAGACAGTAAGTGAACGAGCCAGAATAAAGCAGAATTTGAGGAAAAAGGGATGAGAAGCAAAGAAAGAGATCAACTTATAGAGAGGCCTCCTTTTATGCAGGAGTCCTAATTGAGAGTTTTGAGGCATGTGTGGAATCCATCTTCCCAACCACCTGTGAACTGGAAAGAAACTCAATAAGATCCTTTGAGGTCCCTTTTGGCCAAAGAGTCTTTATCTACACAATTTGTTCAGTGCTTTCTTTTCCTCCTTGCTGAATAGGTTGCTAGTTAATCAAGTCTATTTGCTAAATAGAGTCCATTAACTATTGATCTCTCTTTCAGGTAACACGAATTGACTCGACTATACGTCATGTGCTACTGCTTTCATCACAACTCAGCTCTCAGTTGAACAAGAAAGACAAAGTTTCTGTCCTAATGGAGCTTATATTATAGTGGAGAAATATACAATAAACAAATACATATTTAGTAATGAAACATGCCACGATGGGAAATAAAGCAGGTAAGGTGACAGCATGTATTTCTGTGGGTAGAGTTGTTTTACATAGTGTGGGAAAGGACAAGTGTTGTCTCTTACCTGATTCCAATGTTAAATAACAGACTTTTAAAAATAAAAGTATTCCTATTCAATGTAACCTTATGTAACTCCCATCCAAATACAGTTTGATGAAAAAAATTTAATAACAAAAGTATTCAGCTAATTGTGTCCTCTAAATACTAAGTTGAACAGTTTTGGATCAATCTGCTTTTTTGAAAGTAGATTCAAATTATCTTTACTGCAGTGTTATTTCTCCCCTAGAAAGTATTCTTAAATATTTAATGAGACAATTAAAAACACTCATTTTACCATATCATGCCCTTCCTTCCTGTCTGTTTAACAATATAAGTTAAAATATTCTACTAACATATTTTCCTCCACTTCTTTAGTAAAATGGCATTTTTCTAATGAGAATAGGCAATGGGGAAATGTTAAAATCTTCACATTACCGAAATGGAAAGACTGACTGAGATACTCGTAATTTTTCTATTCATATCCAACTGGCTCTCATTATAATTTACTGTGTCTGTTTCCATTTTATTTTCCATTGCAAAGAGGACAAAGTTTCTTTCTTCCTAATTTGTCTCCAATTCAGCTGGGAGAAGGATGAGCAGGAAAAACTTATGCGCTAACTTCCCAGGTCTCCCCTGAACCAAATGTGTGCAATCAATTAATGTACATAAAGTGCCTATTATCTTTAAGCCATGGTGGCTGCGGATTGCTATGGGTACCCCTTCCTCCCATTAAAAACTAAAATCAAAAAAACAAAAAACAACCATATCTAAAAACCTGTGTTCGATTTTCTTTATTTCTCATCCTATTACAAAATTGAAACTCCTAACGTTTTCATAAGCAAATACGCAATAATAAATAGATGTAGATTTTAGTTGACTTTTTAGTCAATTTGAATTGTTTCTACTTGTTTTTAAGTAGAAATGGGAATCTCAAAGTAAACAGATTTTTAAGCATGAGCAAAGTATTAAATCTGAACCCAAATACTCATTAGGATGAGTTTTCCTTTTCTCCCTAAGTCAACATTCATTTTATAACTATATGAGATTATACAAAAATTCATGCTGAGTCCAATATATCGAATTATTTTCAAACTATGTTTTGAAATGTCTTTCAGAGATATTTAATTGTTAGAATATTTATAGACATCACTATAAATTGTCAAGTAAAGGGGAATGAAAATTGTGTTTTAAGTTATATACTGTTATGAACAAATAAATATCCCACTGAAATAGATTATAGTCTGTAAGGCATTTCAAAATAAAATACAAAATCTTGATGTAATTTTTAGGGGTAGATAAATGGAGAAAAAGACTAAATGTATTAGAAAAATCAGAGAATTTAAAGAATTTAGAGCAATGATGATATTCCACAAGTGGCAGAAGTTGAATATCCAATATGGATATAGAGGAATAATATCAATCAATTAGCAACCATTATTTTACATAATACTTCCCTCATTATTGAGTATGAGTTCATTTTCAGACAGTCACAACACTAAAGTATGAGATAAATAAAATTGTGGATATTATTACATGTAGTCTTTCAGTTAGTTAATTTGATCTGTTTGATTCCAGATTCTGGTTTTCAGAGAGGTCAATCAGATAAGAACTATCTTTGCATTGTATTGCAATGCAAAACATGTCTACTGACAAAATGAATATAAATAGTTTTCTTAGTTTCTGAAACTCAGTATATCTGATTTTGGTGAATAAAGTTTTATGGAAATATCTTACATTAATATTTTTTAAATTTTACAGTAATTTTTTTTGAAAAAAATCTCAAATTTACAGAAAAGTTGCAATGACTCTCAATTAACTTTTTCCCTCAACCACTTGAGAGTAAGTTGCCAAAATTCTACTCCATCACTACCACTCCCATTTACATTAGTATATCCTACATATGAAAACATTCTCATATATATACATATATATACGTATATATACACACAATACAATCATCAATAACAGAAAACTAATATGATTTTGGACTAGTTTTGTGGAAAAAAACTATTATTAGGACAACTGATGAAACCTAAATGGGATCTCAGGTAGCAATCTAGTTAGGTACCAATGTTATATTCAAGCTTACTAATTCCCTTTTGGATTGTATCCAATCTGTCTATGAATTTAGAATTTTTACTTCCACAAAACAATTGTGAAATAAGATGTAAAACTCAGTTATTCTGAAAATACATTTGCTGCCATCCTAAAATATTGTGTCCTTTTTGTTATAGATTTTGGTGGAGTAGGAGGTGAAAGACAAAACACAACTATGTCAAAAATTCTGTAGGCTTAAAACTATTCATTCTTTGAAGTACATATTTATACAGCATTTGAGATCATCTGAAGTAGAACAGCATGTAGTACAGATGACATCCTAGTTGATTTGTTTAAAGGATGAAAGAATCCTCAACCTGCTCTCAATCTCCCAAGACTCTTCCATTGTGCTTGAGACTCTCTATAGAGCCCTGTGTCTTTTCAAAACAGTTAAACAATAATTGAGATATAGTAATATGGTTTCACACACAAAAAAATACTGATGAAGAGAGAAAGTGTCTAGGAAAGATTTTATAGCATCTGTGGTAGTTGAAATCTTGAAGAATGGTTATAAATTTGATGTGCAGAGCATTCCAGGAGACTGTTCACACTGGATTCTCCACCATACTGAATAGAATTCATCATGTAAAATCTTATTTAATCACATAAAGGGGCAGTTAAAAACAGTACATTTAAAGAGCATGATTTTAGAGTTAGACTGGTTTTGGATCCCAGTTCAATCACTTCTCTCTATATACACACTCTGTCCTTTAATGATCTCATCTTATCTGATGACTGCCATCAATGCCTTTCACTCCCAAATTCATGTCTGTCTTTTCTTCTAATTTCTAGGTTCACATATTGGTCTACCTACTTGATATTTTTATTTGGATATCTAACAGCAGCAGCAATTTCCCTCTAAACATTCATACAGATGTTACCCTATCTCAGTCAATGGCAATTTCATCATTTCAGTTGCATGGTCCAAACTATTAATATCTTGGAGAAGTTCCTGATTCCTCACTTTTCTCATAAACCCTGTAGTCAATTCATCAGCATATCTTTTGATCATTCCTCAAAATATATGTAGAATCCCATCACATCTCTCTACCTCCACTGCTCCTTCCTAATAAGCCTACATCCTATAACCCCTAAATAACTTCAACAGTAATCTACTGGACTCTTGGCTCCCCAACAATCTAATCTTTATAAGAGTAAGCCTTTTAAAATATCATTCAACCATGTCACTCCTCTGCTTATCTCTCCCACCAATATCTTCTCATCACACTCAGATCAAAAGTCAGTCTTTATTGAAGCCTTCAAGCCTTTAAAAATTCTAGCCCCTGTTACTTCTCTGAATTACTTGCTATCACTTTGCATCTTGCCCACCCTACTCCAACTACAGTTCTTATTGGCCCTAGGCATATACTTACCTTAGGGCTGTCCATTCCCCATATATCCAAATGACCAACTGCTTCATCTCTTTTAAGTCTTTACCCAAATATCACTTTATTAATGGGGCCTAAACTGGCCATTGTTCTTAAAATTATAGACAATTCCGACTCTTAGCCCTGATATTTCTTATCTTACTCAGCTCTATTTTTACATCATTTATTATCTACCATTTTATGTATATGGAGATACTCAGTTTAAAGGTTGCTATAATGCTCAAAACTATAGAGTAATAATTCTGGATTTACATAGAGAGTTAGAATGTCAATGAAGTGCTAATTATGAAACAGTCAACAGGGTTGAGAATTCTAAAATGAGCAAAGGACATACACACACACGTACACACACACACATCAAAGAAAGTGAATTGATTATATAGAGATAATTAATTTAATATACATATATACTATACAGTTACATTTAGTGCATGGGTGCATGGTTTATAGTCTTGGTGATTACAAGAATAAGATATTACAAATAAGGAAGATGAAATAAAGTGGCAGTTTTGTGAGGAAAGACACTGGTTAAGTTTTAGATATTTAAGCATAAGGGTCCTCCTTTCTTTCTTGTGCTAAAAGTGTTACAAACTAGATTCGTTACTTCTTAAATGACCCTTTTATTTGGAAATGTTTCTCAAAGAATATTTAGGAACAAGGTAACTTCAACATAAACACAGTTTAAACGATTGTTCTGTTTTTCTCCTTATTTCTTCACATGTGGGAGAGCCATCTGTAATTTTATATCTCTTGCATGTTAAGAAGTCGTAGTTTCAATTACATTTGATCATATGTATTAAGTGTAAACCTATGGTGTGAGTGATGACAAAGACAGAGTGCCTAACCACCTCTATTTGAAGTCCCCTAGGACTTGGGTTAATTAATGAGACTCATCCTAAGGTTATACATGATCTATTACTTCCTCTAATTAGAAATAATAATCCTGATCATTATGCTGGTTAGCTGGAAAGAAATAAGATGAATGTGCTTAACTATGATTAATAGTCTTCTTTAAGCAGTGTAGATCTCTTCTGTCACTGAGTTATATGCAAACTGGGCTGCAACTCAATGCTTTTTAATGATATATATTTTTTAAAGCTCATGGAAAAAATTAATTTTATGGTAGATCTTTTTACCTTTCTTGATAATAAACAAATATTTTGGTATTTTAAAATTGATAAATACAACACAAAATTACTCTTTTTTCATTTTGCATATAATAGCTATCCAGAACTTTATTCTTGTATTTTTTTTTCTCCAAAACTATGTGGCTATATATGTGTATTCTATTTTGGTCCTTTCTGCTGAGGTACAGCAGACTTTTGCACATGATTATATACCAACTTTTTTTTAATTCAAAAAATTATTACTACACATATGGTATTTTTTTAACTGGTGTTTTGTTAGGGCTGATTTCTATACTTGTCCCACTCACAATTTTATCTGACACTTTTATATGCCAAAGAAAGTTATAAAAAGTTATTATCTCGTTAGAGAGATGAAACACATCCACAAAGAATGTTAATCATCTAAGATTTTTAATGTGACTAGTTGTAATAAGGTCAAATATTTCAGATTATTTTAAAATAGAAAATAAAATCAAACATATTACTATGTAGGTTTAAAACCTTTAAAACACTGCATGTACTATTTAATTTTGGTTTTGATGTCTGGGCAAATTGAGGTATGATTATGAAAATCTTGGAAAACTGAGATTAGAGGAGTTAAAATTCTGT